>NW_011967215.1:400520-412933 GCF_000949405.1 Vollenhovia emeryi | reverse complement strand
AGTTCTTTGAGAGGTGCGATCACAATGGCGTGCCATTATCAACATGCTTCAAAAGTCAATCGAGACTCCAGCTTATCGCCTGTTACCAGCTTAACTCGTTTCCATTTAACTTTTGTAACACCAGTCGTCCCGCTTTTCAAGTGATCTGCACGATTCATAAATTCTAATCCAATTACAGATGTAAGGAATTTTCGAAAGTTCTGCTTTTCATTAACATCTAATTAACTGCTTCTTTTGAAAGATAACGTCATTATTACATTACAATTTTTCTAATGACTTTTAATCTGTTGATTTTTCTGTGTAAATAAAGTCTGCGACGACAGCTTTCATTTGTAATAATAATTTAATATCAATATGATAATTAGATTATATCGCACACATAACTAAAACCTATTAGCAACATCGGGATATTATTGTATTTTACTCTTTGCGATTAATTTCGACAACGTGTTATATGCTCTTCTAATTTCAGCCGGCCATTCGGTCTTTATCATAATTACTTGTCCGCACACGTCGTTTCTTTGTTTAACTGGAACGACTCGTGGATTCGAATGACATTTCAATTATCGCAGTCGTGGGTCCGCCGACGTTTTCAATGGAATGAGAAGTAAAATCGCGGGAACGGGAGCAGGTTTATAAATCCCGCGATGCCATCTCATTGCGTGGCGTACATTCACTCTCGCGAGTACATTTCCACCATTCTCGCAACTTCCAGCGCGAGAGGAACGGATTAAATCCGCCGGATGTTTGGCAACGCAACCCGTCCCCGCTCATCCCATAAAACACTTTTATCCAATACGTATCCAAGATTTCCATAAATTTGCGCGGTTCTCCGGCGCGTCCGCGATAAAGCATCGTACCCGGGGCGGAAATGCGCCATGAAAATATTCCGCGGTAACATCTCGGGGCTGCGTCACGCATCGCCGACCCGCGGAGTTCTGACGAATTTTTTTTGCGACAAAGAAGCTGCTGCTTCCTTTGCCTTTCGACGCGACACGGTTCGTTTGTCCGAAAGCGGAGGATCGCTCGCGTTACTTATGAACCCCTTTCTCTCCTCCTGCCAAAAGAATGGCCGATCCTCTCGATTACGTGCGGTCGGCCGTAGTGAAACTTTCCGTAGGGAGACTCGGTACAAAAAAAAACGACAGCGGGAGGATTGTAATGGACAAAGACGGATAAATTATTGCGGAAACGTAAAATAAAACAGCCAACTTGTTTGAGCAAAAGATATTTGTTTCTAGCAAATATGAGATATGTCGCGTTTAATGAGCTTTCTGTGACAGTAGAGGCTGTTAATGATTCATTTTAATCTCGTTGAGGATTTATTAGGTCTCCGAAGTACCTCTAAGTAATAATATAACGCACAGATGGCTTCTGTCTGCAGGATAGCCCTACGCGCTTCTTGTGCGTTTTAATCTCTTTATATCTTTTGAAAGGTGGTTTTGTTCTTAAAAGCCTGAATAGAAAATGATATAATAAATATCTCGCTCCTTTACTGCAACATGGAATATATTATCGTAATGTATTAATATATTATTGTATTGTATAAGAGCGAGATTAACCAGGATTAAGAACAATTAAGGATTAAAATTGTTACATGGAAAATGAGAGCGGTCAGACTATATTCAAAGGCATTGTTACCTTTTTATGTTAACACGAATTGATTACGCTGACCCTGGTGGGCAAAGCAGTTTCGTTCCAAATTAAAAATGACCTCTAGACTTGACAAGTTGCAAGCTGTCTTTGAAACTGCATTGAAACTCCACTAGATATATTTGCGGAACGCCAGTCGCGAGTAGAGGCAAAGCGGAATACGCAATGATAACGGAAGGGTTACTGTAGGAAGGGACGGGACGGACAGTGATGAAGAAACAAGCGAGGAGAAGTAAAGTAAGGAACAGTTCTCCGTCTCGCGCGACGTCGCGCCGAGGTGTTTGGCGCTTTCGTAATAAACAGTAAATTCTTGAGTGACGATAATTTCGCGATGCCCTATCCACCGCTTCTCGTTGTTGCCGGATAACATTAGACCCTTGGCTCTTGGCCAAGATACATCTGCCGGTACTCGCTATTTCATAGATATGTTCGTACACAGGATGATACGGAAAACGTGAAAATGTACAATAGTAACGGAATCTATAATAGATGTTTATCAATTTTGGCTCAGAACAAACGCATAATAATTGATAAACTACTTATTGCTAAAAACTTTTATAAATTACTCTTAAAAATGTGGATGAATTTTTATAAAAATTACAAGATAATGAAGTTATCAAACATGTGCATACTTAGAAAAATAACTAAAAGGATTTAATAATTTGCTCTTTCTCATTTCTTCGCTCTTCTTATTTTTCTTCCTTTCCTCTTTCCCTTTGTTATTCCTTTTCCTTTTTCTCACTCACTCTTTGTCTCTCATTGCTTTTTTCACCCTTCTCTTTTGCTTGTTCTCCGAACTTCTTCTTTCTCTATTTTTTTTTCTCTCACTTTCTTTCTCTCGCAGTCATTATTTCTATCTCCTTTTGTCTCTCTCTTTTTCACCCTCTCTCTTTCAATCACACTTTTTCCCTCTCCTGTTGTTATTCCCCCCTCCCTATTTTCTCGTTGTACCCTGTTTCTTTCTTCCATATTCGCTTCTTTTCTTTCTCTTTATATGCTATGTGCGACTTTGCACGGGAATCGATTGTCGGTCTATTCGGGTTCCGTTTCCGCCGTGTTGCACACTTTCCCTTTACGGCCACGTATATCGCGAAAGACGACGCGTTTTATTCACTGGGACCACCGTTGCTCTCGTTTTGCGGTCACACCTCGTCGAAATTAAATTCCCCTCCACCTCCCTCTATTCTGACACTCTGCGGCCCTTGTGGTACCAATCCCCTCGGATTTTTCAAAGGATGGCTTATCTACCAGGCATCGTTTCTTGACTACGATGTGGAGAACAAACGCGAACGCGCAGCGAGTCATCCGTTTAATTTCCGTCCTTTTTCCTTCTCTTCTTCTCCTCCACTTTGTTTCCCTCCTTTCGTCTTTTCCTTCTATCTTCTTCCTCTTATTCTGCACAAGAAGCAATTACCCAATGGGACCGCAATGCTCGTGGTGTGGAGCGTTTCCTCTGGTATTGTTGGAGAATAAAATTTTAATTCCCTAAATAATACGCCTTGTTCTATCATTATAGAACACGGCGAACGATTATACGCAATTCTCGGGGGCAAATGTTCAACTTCTTAATAAAGAAGATATTGTCTCGCGCGCGAAATTAGTCTATTATTCTTTTTGCATTTCTTGGCAATTCATGAAGCTTCTTATATTACTTGTACTTCTAACAGTTTACGTAAAATCTTTTAATGTCCTTAAATTTTTTAAGAAAGAAGACTTTATCTTTAAGTTATATTTATTTAAGAAATTTTATATTTATTTATTTAAGAAATATTAGATTTAAGAAAAAAGACTTTAAAAAGATTTTATTTACAATAAAATAATTCCGCTAATATTACGTTCCCTGCAATTCAACTTTATGCTAGCGAACGTCGTATGTTACGTCGCATCCTATATTCTCTGCGTTTTCATCGTATTTTCTGTACGTAATGCTGAATTTCTCTATTGAGGAGCAAACAGCTCTCCAACATATCGCGACGGCATCTGGAAATTATTTAAGAACAATTCATTCAATTCCGATATGGCTGGTGTAATCGATACTGTTACCCCGTATATCAGGTGGATTTTCTTGTACCGAAGCCGAGGGCACGTAGATTTATAGTACGTTTTTATCGTATTTCAACTTAACTGCTACACATACATTTCGACGTCAACGCAAGTACGTTAAAGTCACGAACACGAGATTCTTCTTACCACCATTTTGCCTTGGTAGCTATTCCACAGTTTCCCCGTTATTGTGCGCAGTCACTTATTTTCCCGAACGCGAAAGAACGGCCGTTGGGCAACTCTCTCGTGTGATTTCGTAGATTCGCATTTATCACACGTCCTACAAGATGGCGAATCTACATCCTACGGAATTGTTTTCCGATATTACCGTTCAATGATCTTCCGAAGATGATGGGGAATCACCAGCTGTTGTCATAGACGTGAAAAGACTACGGACTATAAACGGGGCTTGTACACCCTTGCCTTTCAGAAAAATAGATTATCGATTACGCTGTACCGTTCGACTGGCGTTGACAGCAACGTCGCTTGTTGCGGGGAGAGGGGGGGGGGCCTAGCGATTTTAATGAAAAGTTTCTTTATTGGTATTTGGATCGAAAACGTCGTGACGGTGCAATCAAAACGCACCGCGGGCATTTTTATTTCGTATCGGGGAAAAAGCACAAGATCAGAATGCCAAGCAGCCTGCCGTTTGCGGTATGGGAAAGCGAGAGCGGAGAGAGAAAAATAGAATTTCATTATTGTGTAAAGCTGCACTCGGGTAAAGTCGTGCTTCCATAAAATTTCATCTCTGTTTATGCCGGCACGCTGCATTCTATTAAATTGAAACCGTCATTCACGCAGCTAGCATGTAGTATACTTACATATGTGAATGGAGATTTTATCCGCCTTTGAATTTGTCTCTCTTTTGCACATCAAAAACTATATTCACACTGTCCAAGCGATATTCCTTCCCGTTCCTTCCTTTCTTTCCCTTTATATTATTTTAATCGGCTCATATATTGCAATCAATAGACTTTTACGTATCTTCTTGAAAGCATTCTTCCTTCTCAATTCACATCGATACGGTTATACACATATGTATATAGTATAATCTGGAGTTATTCTACATTTTTAATGAAAATAATGTAATATTTTAATAATTGGCTTTAATATTTGTCTTTGGTAACGTGCTGAATAATTATTATCATTAACAGCTTTTTACCACGTACGTGTTTTAATATATTACATCTTTGGTAATTACCTGCAATTTTATGCAATATAATTTGTATTATCTTTAACATATAAACGATATATATAACATTGCATTACAGTTTCAAAATGTAACAGCGTTAATGAAATTTTAACGCTCTAAAAGGATCCGCCACAATATATTTGGAATTTATCATTATGTAAAATTGTTCTATCATTCCTTTAATACACTCACGATGCGTAAACGCAATTAATATTTGTTTCGATGAATAATATTTTGAAATCATAATTAAACGCGTGACGAAATCATCTTCGCGAAACGCACGGCTGGGAGTTGTTCCGTTTGCAGATGTTACGTCGGATTTCACATCTTCCCCGTCTACTTTACGTCCGCTCTTCTCGTCGCCTCGGTGTGCGGAAGGCAGAAGGAAAAAGAGTCGTGCGGAGAAGCGAAGAGTGAATATCGGAATATGTGATTCGATGAAGCTCAAGCGTGGCGGCGGCAGCGGCGGCTGCTGGCGCGAGGGTTGCATTACCATTTTGGCCGCTGGCCAAACCCAGTCTCCGAACTCCGGGAATCTCTGATAAAAGATAAGCCCTCACCTCCTGCTCGCGGTTAAATTCAGACGGCACACCCGGTAGATAAACATACCCGGGGGAAGCCAGTCCCACAGCCGACCCCCTTACCCCCTACGTCTCGACTTCACCCCGGCCGCTTCGGGGATTTCCGTAGATTTACAAGCCGAAATTTCCTTATCGCAATCAACCGGCTATATGTTTCTTCTGACGGTCGTAAGAAACGAAATCGAAAGGAAGGGAGTTATTAATCTTGCAGTAATATCGTCCGTGCGGAATTCCGCCGAGAGCATTTTCTCTCTTCCTCGTACGTACATCGGTATAATTCGTGCGTTGAAGGTACTGTTCAGTGAAATCAGAATCCCGCGAAGAAACTTAAATTAAAACTTCCGCGTGAAATAATATATTGAGGTACTTCCGAAACGTATCAAGGCTCATATAATGGATTTAATTTACTTTTAAAATGGATATATGAAACAATTATTCACAATCCACTCACAAACTCCATTAAATATTATATATTAGCACTTTTGCATGATTTTAATGAGTAATTATGCACTTTGTCATTAATATTCCTCCGATAATTGTTTTTCCTTGAGGATAAATTACCAACATTTGCTCTAGCGCATTATATAAAATGTGTATACAACTCAACATATATTATTTTGCAATAAAATGCTGTGGAAAATTTTATCCGGTTCTTATGTCACAGAGACCGAAGCGAACAATTACGATGTCACGTCGAAGCAAATCTTTCTTTCACGGACAGAACTTCGTGTCGTTTCTTTTCCTAACGAGACGGTGACGTGAGCAGGGTTTTTCGTACATTCAATCAATATCTGTCGAATATATCCCCCGGCTGTCCACAAGACTATGATTAACGATAATGATGAAGTTCGCACACGGAGAAACGTAAATAAGGACGCCGTAGATTGTGGGTCGTGTAAATGAACGATTGACTTTGCTGATACCAAAGTTGGCGACAAGCACCCTCGAAATGTTGTAATATGATGAATCGGGAAGTAATCGCAAACAGAAGACATAAAATATTAGAAGAGTCTATATAGATATAGATAGTCCATGACCGGCATTCATAGTCAGATCCTTATATTCAAGACCGTCTTGAATTGATCTAAAGGTGCTGTGTGGAACATTTCATTAACTGCGGAGTATCTAAAGAGGATCTTGAATATAAGATCTGACTATGAATGCCGCTCTATATGTGGCTCGAAACTATTCAATATCTTCTCTTCAAATCGTAGCTCGTTTGATTCAATTATATACGCATATATTATTGTATATTAATAAATAAAATTTCAAAATCAGACAATTAAAAATTGGACCGCTTCATCGATAGTAAGATGTTTGTATATGTATTTCTATACTTTGACATGAAAATAAAATATCTATATAGTATTTGCTTTTCTCTTCCCATTTTAATTTTTGTTTTTATAAAAGCTAAATAGACTCGATGGACAACTTTACTCTTTGCATATACTCATCGATACGTTTGTAATATACAATTGCAGATCCTTTAAACCGCATTGTTTTCTCTATATCTGTCAAAATTGAATCGCGTAATAGCTAAATGCCGGTTAATGCAGGTAATGGAGGGCAAAGGTCTGACAGAGCAGTGAAGGTAACATAGAAGGCTAACTATTCATGAATACTACAACTGCGTTGAGGTAACTACTGATGCCGGCAACAACTAAACTAAACCTGAACTACTGACGAACGTTATGATCTAAATGAAATATTTAGATGGCTTCAAGGAAATGGTTGTCAGAGTATTTGCAACTAATTGCGCAATTGTGAGAAACTATTATCCCAAGTTTTCAATATTTTTTATAAAAGTATTTTAATAACTTTTATACAACTCTATGTGCTTATCCCATATAGTGAATTTTCGTTGAATAACAGAAATAATCTCTCAACATGAGATGAACATATCAAAATATATACTCGTCTAATGAAAGACATCAAAAAGAAAAGTGCCAAGTGTACGTTTCATTTTAAGTAAGTCTACGCAAAATCTGTTAATAATCTCTCATGTAAAAGTTTTTGGAAAAAGTTAATTAACGAAAATAGCTTAAATAGCGCTTCTATGCAAAACTTAGACTAAAAAGAGCGCAACGGAGAAGATCAAATAACAATAAGAAAAGAGCGAAAAACAAAATTGTAATATATTAAAATATATTTACAAATTTATAATTTGATACGTATAATTATATTAAGGCAAAATGATGGGGCAAATCTCCAGTGGCTTACTTGGCACATTTGGCACTCGTTAAGAATTGAGTTAAAATTTAATTCGATAAAAATTCGGAGCAGCCCATAGAGGAAGGACAGAGGCCGTTCAGTTTCAAGCGAAAATAAATTCGATTATTTCTCCCGAATGTCGGGTATATTTTTGATAGAAACGTGTAAATATAGAATAAATATAGGAAAAACGCACAGAATTCAATGAAAATTGCAAAACGCAAACCAAAAGAATATATAACTCGTCTTTGACATTATTACGACTTCGTGTACCACGTCCGTGTGAATCGTTATTACACAAATCTTTCTCGAAAGCATATCAAAAGAATAGGTAATGTGAGATAATAAATTTCTCTCATAATGAATTATCAATCGTATACCACTCATCCATGCAATTTTTTTCATACGAAATATATTATAGTATGTCATTAAACATTTTAACATTTTGACGTTATAATATTGTTAACAAATATGTAAAGTTTTATATTAATTAAGTTATAAGATTGCAATGATATCGATACATATATGTATACATTTCAAAGATCCGTTACTTGAGTGTCTTCAATAAAGTTTTCTCTTCACTTTTCTTTTCAAAAAATAACGTCCCGACATCCGACAGTGACATCCAACGTATTGTATTAAACAGACCTTAATAAATTTCTTCCAAAATATGAGAAATTTAATGTGATTAAGCAACTCAAGTTAAATAAGTAGACAACTCGATTAAATCACTCGTACATATACATGTTATCCCAATTACAGATCTTCTTTATTGAAATTCAAAACATTACTAATTTTCTTCTTATAACCTTCCGATGAATAGTTCTTTACTGTTAAAGATACTTTCGAAACGCTTTCATGATATCTTATATTACTGCGGATACACATATTGCACCGTGTTGTATTGTGAATCACTTCAGTGAGCTGTAACGTCAGATAGTATTGCTTTTTCCAGAAGACACAAAAAGGCAAATGTTGTTACATCGTCAGTCACGTAGATCTGTAAGCTGACATCAAACGGCGGATTCGAACAGTGCCGCGACAGACACGAAACGAATGCCACGTGATCCTTTTATCAGCATTCCAATTGTTACGAGTTTCGTTCGTTGGACTTAAAAATAGTAATAGAATTCTTATTACATTTCTGATTGATATATCTCCTTTCTTTTCTACGATTTCTTTTAAACGTTATTTTTGCAGACTTTTATATTAAAAGCCTGTACTTATTACTACAAGATTGCTAGAAACTTTGAAATATTTGAAAATAAAATTATTATTTTTGATGGTATACCAAAACGTGTTACACAAAAATTACCTTCCGAATTACAAAATGTGATAAAAAAGTATATAAACCAGAAATCATTAAAACTTAGATCAGTAGATAACTAAATACTAAGGCCCGGTTTCACCAAACGTCGCTTAACTTTGATCTTAGTTTATCTCGTGTTTGTCTCTTTCTAAAGTAACAGTTGAAAAGAGACAAAGAACGAATTAAACTAAGCTTGAAGTTAAACGACGTTGGTGAAACCAGGCCTAAATTACATGTTTCTTTACCATGCATTGAACGATTTTGTGCACAATTTGAAGGTTGCACGCGTATCATTTGTAAATACATAGAGTAATTTAAAATATTAGAAGTTAATAAAATTTCCAATTTAAATATTTTCCTAAATTAAACAATTTGCTGTGAACGTTAATAATTTATCGATAAAAGAAATCGGGATGACGCAAGAGATAACGTCAGCATATCTACGGAGTACTCCCTGATTACTTTTTGGCTCGCTCATGCCTCGTAGAGGGACCTTCTATTATAGGGAAAAGGATAAAGCATTATATTCACGAATTTAAATAAGTGTTATGCTCCAATAATGGAAATCCCGCTTAAACGTACGGAAACTTTTCGTGTTCTTCAGAGAGAGAGAGAGCTGGCACCATTTGAGGTTCGTAACGAGCCTTGGCAGCAGAATTGCCGCGATCACAATGCAAAGGCGAAATCGTACGGGAAAAGTCCCTTTATCAAAGCTATATAGAAGGCGTTTCAGCGCATTAAGGTGGCCCACACCGTATTATCACTTTCAATTTATTCTCCTTCCCTCTTCTCGGCGATTTCGCGATCGCGATGCGAAGTCCAATCGCTGCTATCCGTAATAGATAAATGGCAAATGTCATTGGTACAGTTCAGAAGAAAGATATAATAGATTTATTTCCAATAAGATCGGTTCCTGAATTTTCATTTTACTTCTTGATCTTCTCCGTTGCGCTTTCCTTAGAATAAGTTTTGCATAGAAACATTACTTTTATTGCTTAACTTCTTCCAAAAACTTTACATGAGAAATATTATTAACGGATTTTGCGTAGATATAGAGGAAAGTTCCCTATTACGAGATAGGTTTCTAATGTAAGATGGGTTTTCAAAGTCCAAACAAATCTTTTTTCGCGATTACACGATTTAACAACGAATTTGCCACTAAACGGATTTCACTTCAAGAGCAATAAATTCATGGTGGAACCAATAAATGATACTTGTTAATTTAACAGAAACCCCGCGCTATCTCATATTAGGAGCTTGTCTCATAATAGAGGACTTTCCCCTGCTGTTAAAATAAAAGGTGTACTTGGCACTTTTCTTCTTAATGTCTTTTATTAGACGAATATGTATTTCGGTATGTTTATCCCGTGTCGAGAGATTACTTCTGTTACCCAATGAAAATTTACTATATGTGCAGGATTTAAATGCGATTTGGACCCCAATGTCGAACTGTTTCCCTTCGAGTAGACTTGATCCGCAAATATAGACGCCTGACAGGCTCGCAAGCCTTCAAATTACAGTGGAAGGAATGTTCTTCAATTCGATGGGATGCTCGCACCTGGTTGGTGATTGATCCCTACCAAGCCATTCATTTAATAAATTAAATTACGTAGAGCTGACAGCAAAATCAATCATAAGCTTTTGGCTAGTGATCAATTTTATAACGGCGTGAAAATTAAAATATATTAGCCCGCCAGAACGCTATCCCTCAATGTACATTAAATAATAAACATGGAGTCTGTATTTTAAATAAATGTGTGTGTGTAGATACAAAATTAATTGTACAGATCGTAATTAATTTTACAAGATAATTAGCGCGTAAAAGTTTGCTAATCTGCCATCTTATAAAGTATGCATTTCACTCGTTTAAAACGCATCGAAATACCAGGAAAAGGCAAAAAATAAACTCTGCCATTACAACGTTCATTCGTACGGTATATTGTCACGCCATTGACAAGCAATGATAAAAGTGTTTTCGCGTACTCGGCAAAGTGAAGAATGATCGAGCCCGGTAAAATTCCATCGAAATCGCAACGGCAACGGTAGAATGGCAAAGCGAAATGACGTGTCGGACATTTCGCGTCGTTTGGATAACAAAGTTTACATGAACCCTGGGCAAAGTGGCTGTTTCACTTTATTACACACGCCTACGTCGTGATGCGGGTCGTACGTTTCTCTTCTCGTTCGGCGAGAAGTCTTTCATTCACCTCACGACATCGGGATGCCTGTACGGCTTTGTTACCCCGTCGCAAGATTAACGAGGTCTCACGCAAGGGAAGTCTGTTTGTTCGCTGCACACGGAGCTGATGGCAGTGTAACGAGACGTGTTCACCGCCGTGCACATAAGATTGAGCCCTCCTAGGCGAGTATAGTCGCGTGGTAAGCGCGGATGGAGACGCGTGTCAGGCCAGTCCGAGCGAGTTACAGAAGTCGCGGCAGCTCAGTACTGTTTATTCAACGACGGGCTTTTTAACGGTTTCATTTTAACACCGCGAGTGCACGGCGACACTTACTTTCGAATGTGCTTCTACGCACGCGATCAACGATCGCGTCTCGCAGCAGAGTTTCCATATTTCAATCGAAGCGGATTAATGTACGCGCAAAATGTAAGATGCAGCGACGTGCGTAACCGTCACTGATACAAATGGTACAATATTTAATGAATATCAAGTAGCTTGAAGCGTTATTACATTATGTCGTACATTCATTAAGGAAATGTCCGAATTATTACTGCGTATTACGAAGTACTGTGCGCGTTAAACTTCCCACTTTACAATGCAACAGTGCGCTATCTTTCCCGGCTGTGTGATATTTGTTCTCTTTTTACTTTAACAAAGAATATTTCGCAGTATTTACCAACTCGGTTGTTATGTTAATACAACAGCGACACTCTGTCGACTAACTTATTGAAAGCTGGGGTCTTTAACGTCAATTACGAAATTGCGAAAACAAATATTTGTCGTATAAAAATCATAAATAACGAACGTCTATAGATATTTTGTCCACAGCAACGCTTTCTCTCTGTAGCAGAAAAATATTTTGTGAAAGCAGAGATATAATCATAATTAAATTCAGAAATTTATGATAAAAGTTTTTTGTCATCAACTACATTGAAAATTTAATAACAAACAAATTTGTTTTCAAATTTTCCGCGTCACGCTTTTAAATATATTAATATATTGTCCAGTTAATATAAAGTAATCCAGCAAGAATATTGTTCAACAAATGTTACATTTCCCAAGGAATTAGATAAACAAATATGTTCTTCTGATATATATTCTATTTCCTCCAATAACTTTTGAAATACCAATGTTTAAAAAATAGAATATAACTTGAGATATAAAACGAATAAAAATTATTTGGTCCTAAATTGAAATCTTAAAAAAAATAACAATGAATTTAATTAAAATTGTTTATAATTATA
>NW_011967215.1:382507-399197 GCF_000949405.1 Vollenhovia emeryi | reverse complement strand
TTATTCTATATAACATAAGAGAGTGATCTCGGACCATTTGGCTTATTACATCTGGGCCTGTGGATAGATCAGTTGGAAGAGCACTCGCCTGGCAAGCTGAAGATCCTAGGTTCGAATCCTAGCCCGTTACTTTTCTCGCCGAAAAATAAGTGGCGTGTCTTATTGTTAGTGCCTACCTCCCCGAAGATACATTCCTATTTATTATGAAATGTAAAAATTACATTTTTTAAGTTTATTTTGTCATAAAAATATGTTAAGTTTACACAAAATTTATGTTAAATGATTTTGAGATTTGCATTTATTTTGTGTTAAAATATTAACAGACTATTAGTGTGATCCTTTAACATATCCATATTATGTTAAATTAACACAAAAATTTGTGTGGACCGTATGGGACATGTGATATCTGTTAAATTTAACACAAATTTTTCAACTGTGTAAGTTTGCTGCACAAAACGCATACAGTTGTCTCCACTACTTATCATACCAATGTGGATATGACAACCACAGATATAGCTGTCCCAAACATTATTATTTATTGGGAATTTGCCAACCCTAATTAGACACGTGGTAACCATATTCGGTCTCTCCGTGTATATTTTGCATTCAACGTTCTGATTTGTATAAATGATTATTAGTTTGTGTAAATTGTATATATAATTTTTCTTTACTTCACTGGGTTACAGGACCAAATTTATGTTTCATTATTCTATAATCGTTAGCAGATATTTAGAAAAATTCTTTAAAATTATATTACAAAAGCGACAATTTTGCGATTCTTTATGTAGGAGGTTTTCTTCCTTTTTACATTTTATTATTAAACAACGTGCCGCGCTTCCTATACAACTCTATAGTATTTTCTAACAGCTAAACGCTTGATCGATTGTACGTCATATTGATCCGCAAATAAAATGAAAAATACCTCAATGCACATTTGTAGAATCTGAAGATGTGGGACACATACGAGTACAACATACAGGAGGGATATGCGATATGGCGAGGAATAAAAATGTGTTCGGAATGCGTGTCGATTTATATAACAGTGCATCCTGCAGCGTAAACATTATCTCTACGTGGTCTCACGTGTGCCATTCCGCGACACGTACATCGATAGCATTTTCCTTCAAGCCATTATTGTTGGATCTTCGCCTCATCTCGAAGTGGCCCGTCCATTATTGAAAGAACAATAGCCCGCGGCTGCGAGAGAAGTCGGGGAAAACGTAAACGCATCGCGGAAAGACGAGCCACTCCCAAGTTTGGAGCACCCTTGGTGATCGTTTCGTTCCTCGATCGCTCGTTACTTGTATTCTCGGCGAACGCAGCACGTACATACGTAAGATACACATTGATTCCATAACCGACGCTCTGCCTCCCACCGCCTTTACAGGAGTAAGTATCGTCTTAGCCGAGCAATTACAACACGCAGTTATAATACACTAGAACAATGTGTAAAATAATAATGCGATAAATAATTTGCAGGAAGAAAAGAACGCAAATCCGTCGATAGAAATAAAAGTAATTTAAATCAATTCGTTCTATCGGAAAGAAATATAAATTTTGATAATTTTGTTGAATAAAAAGTCTTTTTGGAGAATTATTTTATACATAAAACTCAGAACACTTATAATCGCTTTCTCCGCTTTTGTAATAACGCGAGTAATATTAATTTTATTAACTTCCTCAAATGAATACGCACATAGTCGCAATTTATCGCGTATGATAATAGTGGCTAATTATCGGGTCAATTGCACGGTCGCGTCCGCGTTTGCTTGGCACTTCCTCCCTTCAAAGATGCTCAATGCCATGACAGTTAATACCGCTATCGATCCCTCTGCAATCGGGGGTTCGTAATCGGCCATTATCAACGTTAGTACTTCGTCCGTGAGCATCCGGTTTCTAGTAAACTCGAGTGGATTTACAGGACGGTGGATTGCACCGACGTGTTTCCCTCGAAAATAAAATCCGGTTTAAACCGCAAATCGTTGTCGTGAGTGGCCACAGCCCGGGTACTTGTCGTTCAGAAAGTGGAGATCAAGTAACGATGCATTCCACCTCGTTGACGGAAATTACACCGGTCAGTACACGTCGGTCCAATTACGGCGACTGGGGTGCGGTAATTGGGGGAGGGATGTGGGTCGGAGGCTGAGTCGTAATCGGATTACACTTTGAGAGTACCATAATCCAAAGTCCCCCCCCCCTCTCTCTCTCGCAAACAATTAAATCTCGCGGTATTGGCTATATCTTTGGCAATTCTCCAGGACACACGAGCCACCTCCTTTACGCGGCCATTTGACTTTTATGACGCAGCACTCGGCAAGCAGAATCGTGGGGTTGAATTCAACGAGGTTGGATAAGCAAACCAATATTTCGCGCGACTGTGTGCAGGTTACAGAAGGTCCCGAGATTACAAAGCACTGACCTAGCAATCCTTCGCTTCTACCTGTTTCTGGTGCATCGGAGTATCCAGATTACTGACAAGTAACAGAGAACATCTTTGAGAATAAAAGGTACAACTAAAAGAAGTAGAGAAATAAAGGGGGGAAAAAAGGGAAAAAGGGGAAGTAGGTTAGACGGTAAAAGGTCTGAGATAACGATTGCAAAAACAATTGGATATTGTAATATTATCAAATAAAGATTGGAATTACCCGCCTTTGTGAACTTTCAGTTAAATTATAAAAATCCAGTAAATTCGAGCGATATTATCTCCTATTATCTTTAAAAAAAGATTACGAGTTTGCCGTAAAAACACGCGTATGAAAAAGAATTTAAATATTCCTATAATGTATCTTTTACGCGAAACATAACGTAATAAAGTAACACATTTTTAATAAAATTTTTTTATATACATATTTTTTTACTGCTGCACGAATATAATGTTTGACAATTGATTGTATTACACAAGTGAGTGTGTAAATACCTCGAATAAATGAAGAGCTAAATGCAATCTGAATTACAAATACCCTGGAAAGAAAATTCGTTCGAACGAGATGCATCGTCGAATACAAAAGGACGAACACGACGAACGTGGAATAAAATCTAAGCATCCCTCTCTCACGAGGAATTCTGTTGCGTCCTCAGGGAGCGAAAAGGGTTGGATGTCGCTTGGCTATGACACACTAGTAAAGCGTCACTGTCGAAAGGACTAGCGCGAACCCGGGCATGTCGGGCGTATATTTCCGCATCAAAACCGGGGCAGCGCCGTATCGAAAGATAGAGAGCATCGCGAAGAGAAAGAACTCTGTGTTATGTACATAGGTACGAACATCTGGTACGACTCGCGAGTTAACAACGGTCGAATAAATTCCCGGCGATATTTTCAATCCCGCACCAGGAGCTCGTCGGGGGATCCCAAACGGAATTCTCGCAACATGAAAAGTCACACAGATGCAACAGAAACGCTTGACGTTACATACAATGGCGGAAGGATTTACATAAGAACGGGAGCTTAAAGCATAAAACGATCCCGATCCCGATCCATAAAACGCCGTAACATATGTGTTACATCTTTCCTATTGACAGGAAAAAGAAATGTATACTTTAAACACCTTGACACTCGGTAAAAAAAATTATCATTTAAATAGTCATCTAAAATTATTTTCATATGTCATCGTGTGTGGCTTCAAAAATCAATATTCAAAAGCAGTTTTCCAACCGTTAATACCTCCAAAGCGTTGCTACTATGTTATTCCTCTTTATTACTTTATGCGACAATCTTAATTTCACTTCTCGTGCACGTTATTAGATCTTATACTTAAAAAACTAATATATGTATAGATTGACTAGTATATTTAACATGGACCAGATTAAACGATTAACGAGGCATCCTGTGTATTTGTATTGCTTGGTTGTATTGCTCGTGCTATGTAATAACGCTATCAAAACTCTATTATGCTCTATAAAGCTTATGTTTTTAATCTTTGCGCGCGATTCCTGTTACATTAAGAACGTCTTCGATCGACAAGTCGGCGGCTGCCGGCTCAAAGCTAGTTCTAGTAACCCGATTCATGCAGATTGCCCGAATTGAATATCGAGATTAAATCCGGCTCGGCTATCTCCGTATAACGGAAGTTCCCAGGCGGTAACTTGGCTCAGAGATCTCGGTGATTCCCTTCGCGAGATAGTCCCTTGCTCGCGGATCGAATCCCGGCGATCTTATCTGCGACGTAGCTACGCACACTTCTCGAATCGCCTTCGTAATGAGCATTAAATCCAATTTGCTAGCTCGAGTAAACTGATAATAAACTAATGGGAATGAAATAAATCTCGGGCTTAGGTCGGCGACCGTAAACCTAATTCGCTCTTTTATCTCGCGACGCGGCTTCGGTGTCCTAAGTCCTAAAACAACTACAACTCACGCAAATCTATTGCCCCAAAGTCTGACTGCGATTGCAATTGTCATTTCCTGCCGGCGCAAGCGCGAATCTTCCGTTTGAAAATCGATCTCGCTTTTTGCTCTGCGTGATTTGGTATATCTGCAACGAAAACTGATCAAGTTTGTTCACTTTTACTATCAAAGCCGAAATTTTCAGAATCTCATTATGTTAAAAGATGCAATATTTTATTTAAACGCTTTTACTGTTCTCTCTCTCTCTCTCTCTCTCTCTCTCTCTCTCTCTCTCTCTCTCTCTCTCTCTCCCCCCCCTCCCTGTCTCTCTCTGTGTCTCCGTGTCTCTGCCTATCTCTCCCTGTCTCTCCGTGTCTCACCGTGTCTCTCCCTGTCTCTCCCTGTCTCTCCCTGTTTCTCCCTGTCTCTCCCTGTCTCTCCGTGTCTCTCCGTGTCTCTCCCTGTCTGTCCCTGTCTCTGTCCCTCCCTGTGTCTCCGCGTCTCTCCCTTTCTCTCCCTGTCTCTCCCTGTCTCTCCGTGTCTGTTCCCGTCTCTCCTTCTCTCTCCCTGTCTCTCCCCTTCTCCCCCTCCCTCTCTTTTTCATTCTTATTCAAATATTTTATTCTCAACCTAAACTATAAATAAGCAAGTTCACTTGAAAATATTTACCGATCAGAAGCATTTTGAATAACTGTAGCAGAATCATTTTATTCAGCTGCAGAGGGATGTACTGTTAACGCTGGTTCAATGATCTCGAAAGCCGGCGTCATAGTGGTAAAAAGCAACGCTTTCCTTGCGTATATATCCAATGTCGCTCGACCCACTTTTCCTTCGCATAACAGGCGATGCAAATTTTTGTCGCGCCGCGCGATCGCGAATGTTATTGCCTCGCGGTCTACTTCCGAAGCAAATACCGCGGCATTCTTTACGGACGGAAACGAGCGCGAAAACTTCGTAAACAAAATATAAGTACCAACCATAGATACCGCAACGATATCACAAGATTTCACGGCCCTTCATCGCGCATTTAGCCGCCCGTCAATTTTTTACGTCTGCACAGGTGTGCTGGAAGCTCAAGGGGCGTTAGAACTTTCGCTATTATTACACCTTTCTTCCGTTACGGCATAACAGGCAATACAGATTAAAAATGGGCGGTTTCTCCCCGTACAACACAAAAGCTTGCAACAACATTGCCGCAAGATTGCAACATTGCATCTTGCAGTGTAATGGTACGTAGATATTGCAGAGACATTATTTTACAATATTATAATACTTTAGTAATGTTGTAGCAATATTATTTTAAAATATTGATACAGTTATGTTTGTAATATGTATATTGTTTCCTCATATCACTTTTATAATTTACTAGAAATGACAAAACGCGCGTTTCGCGCGCGCAGTTTGTAGTTCAGCATTGTATATTTTTAAGAATTTGTACACATGCAAAGAGAAGTAATTGTATGCGCAACGTCAATTTAAAATAAAAAATAATTTTTCACTCACTGATACGACTCGCAACAGCACAGTTGTATATCGTCAACTAGCCTATATGTTAAACTGTAACAATACAAATATGCATATGATTATACATAGACTAATCATGTAAAATTGAAATTATTGTATCAAATATACTTTATATTTTATATTTTAAAAAATAGGCATTTATTAAAATAATTATATAGAATGCTGAAAAAGTCTTCTTCTTCCTTTTAAATATAAACTGACAAAATTTTATACGTATGGTTTTGTCTCTAACACTTATTCGAATTCTCGTTCGAATCATTCGACTAAATAAAAGAAAACAGAACAGATGCTTTATTTTGTACAAGTAGCAAATAAATAAAAATGTAAGACACTTACCTTACGATTTCTCCGCCGTTGCCCGATGCCTTCCCGGCCTCCTCCTCCTCTCAGATTTCCTCGTTGCACTCACATGACACTCACTCGCGAAAATCATCGATCGAGCGAAATTTCCGGCACTCCCGTACGCGATGTGAAATACCGCGAAACGCACGAAATGCCATTAACAAATAGGTATCGCGTGACTTTCTATCATACAAATTACTCAAATTAACAACTTGCATGTTTGATTCGGAAGAATGGATAAATCACTTTTGAATTGGCAATATAAAAGGCAACACAAGCATCGGAAGCATAATCTGCGGTAAAGAAGTAGTTATTAGTCCGTAACAAAACGATATTTTACAATCTTTGACATTTAATCTAATCCTTGAAACGAAATCGATAGATAATTAAAAGCGCGGTGCGTAAACGAGATGTAACCGCGACAAAATACCACGGTTTACATTTATAATTTAGATGAGTTAGTCTCGTGAAATATCTATACGTTGATAAAGAGCCGTCGTCTCAACACGCAATTTGTTTCTCATTACATCGAGAAACGTTAATTGTTACTAATAAAGGTGTGCGAATCAATAGTGTTTTATCCCTGCATTCATCGTGATCGAGTCTTGGAAACCGATAACTCAAAAGTAATGCTACGCACG
Organism: Vollenhovia emeryi; assembly: GCF_000949405.1. Taxonomy (NCBI): domain Eukaryota; kingdom Metazoa; phylum Arthropoda; class Insecta; order Hymenoptera; family Formicidae; genus Vollenhovia; species Vollenhovia emeryi. The sequence continues at coordinate 392,366 of NW_011967215.1, read as the reverse complement.
GAGCGACTCTCGCCACTGCTTGCCGGCACGACGTTCGGCGAGCGAGTGCGAGCGCGGCGACCTTCAAGTAAACTTTGGCCCGCGTAACGTCGTACGATACCGCGCCGAGTGAAAAACAACAAAAAAAAAACGTTGAGAATTCGTTGTCCCGCCTACGAAATGGAAAATTCCGTACTTAATATTTTACATTACTTTGTTCCGTGACTGTTACTACGTTTTGTGTATCATTCTGCGGACTTATTGGTACCGATTAAATAAACGATTAATTCTGTTCAATCGAAAAAATGTATCGGAACAAAAATCATTGTTACTTAAATTCTAACTACTAAGATTAGAGATTTTACCTCAATAGTTGGTGTAATACAAATGTATATTTCTAAATTGCAAATCTTCATTTACTATGAATTTAAAAGAGAAGTGAAGCACACCGCGCTTCGAGAAAACATATATTATGCATGCATTATGTTGCTATGTTGCTGTAATATTACATTGTAATATTTCTGGAGGCGGACATTTTACCGTTGCTGCAAGATTGCCGCAGCGTTGCAGCAACATTTCGCAGCGTTTAGGCAATGTTGCAATCTTGCGATAAATTATTGCTGCAATGTTGCTGAAACCTTGCTGTGCTGTATGGGTCATGTTATACATGTTGAATCCAAAGAAAAATCTTCTTGATTTATTTCATTCATCTTAATATATTTTTTGGATCCTCAATTACATCAAACCCAGTAGAGAATGAAATATTTCATCTTTTTGATTTACGATAATCAAAGTTGGAAAAATATAAATACACGCAAAAAATTGCAATGCCCTTCTATTATAATAGTAATTTCACAATTAAACGTTCAGCTAAAGCTTATTCATAGAGCCTATTCATTCGAAACAAGATGGTTCTATAAATTCCTTTTTGGACAAGTTATCTTCTTATAATTCGAGAAATCATGGATAAGAAAGTAAGATAAATGGAAAGAACACGCTCTATTCAATTTATAATTTTTTCGCAAGCATATCTTCGTTATTGAAACTATGTCCGATTATTTCGCAAAGGCGGATTATTTACTTCTATCCGAAAACGAAAGGAGGACCCGTCCCATCCCACCTCGTCATACCTCCTGACGTAGCAAAGTTGCAGAACGTAGTGAAGTTGGAGGAAAAGGAGGACGGATTTTAGCAGATTAGAAACTCTGCTTGCTCTTTTTCGTAATGACGTAGGGGGTTCTTCCTCGACGAGGAAACGCGATCGCGCGGGTTGGCGGACGCGATGCGGGACGCGTCGTCACCGAGTCAGGCGGAAGAGGAAGGCCGGAGAGAGCAAAGGACCGAGGGTTGGCGATGCACATGCCCCTCTTCCCTCCCACCCCCCACCCCCCCCTCCTGCACATGCAGCGGATGCATACGAACTCCGCGAGGCACTCGGATACGTCCCAAGTACATGCGCGATTCGCGAAACTTTCAAGTTTGGAAACTTACCAACGGGTAAATGGTGATGGTAGCTGCGACGGCGTACCTTACGAAGGGGAGGACAACGGCGTTTCCTAGCCCGGCGTTATATTTTAAAACTTGGCAACTACGGCTTTTAAGGATTTTCGGGAGCGCCCAGTGCAATTCCGCACATGACTGCCAAAAGTCTCGGGTGGAGGGGAGGGGGGGGGAAGCAAGTGACGTCCTCATCTATGAACGAACGCGTGAAACGTATCGAGAGTTGAAATTAATCGCTTCGAGAACGAGGACGAGGATAACAAGAAAGAAAGCAGAACCAAATCGAGTGTTAAGAGAGAAAATCTTCGGTGCGAAAATATGCTAACTCGTCTACTGTCTTGTTAGAAAGAAAAAAAACGACGTGCCTGTGTACCAAATCGGCAAAAGATTTCCAAAATAGTTTCTGGAAGAAGTAATGCAACATCTATATCGTGAGAATAATTTATGGCATAATAATGGAAAATTTAAGCTACTTAAGGAATGAACCATTGTTTGCCAGAACTTCGTTATTAATTATTAAACGGAATATCTTGACGGAAATATCTTGATTATTCGTATATCTCGAAGGCGGAACTTCGCAAGCTTCATAATATTCTTTACCAAGTTTACTAGCTGAAGAAATAACATTTCTTTTTTTATGAAACACTTCAAAGTTTAATGTACACGAAAGTTAAACGTGTGTGCGATGTACGGATACAAGTGTTAATCCTGTGTTCGTGCATGTTAAACTTGAATTTTTTTTATCGACGTCCACGACGGACACTAGTATCGAGAGAACTATCCGGCGAGGAGAGCAGAATGTAATAAATATATGGACTCGCACTCAAGGGAACAAAGTTGGAAACGAAGACAATTGCGTAATAAATTATTCATACGCCTATTGCGACGAGAACCAATCCGGCTGCGTTGACAGCGGACGCTTCACCAATGCACGGTCCATCGCGATCAACGCGCATTCAATGACATTCAAAATCGTATACGTTTCCGGTGGCCGTTTTGGAAGTACAAGCTTTCGCGGAGCGCGGTTATTTGCATAAATTATGCAACCATTAACTTCGTACGTGGCCGCTCATTCAGCCTCGTTTCATCACATCCGTCGTAAAATTTGAGGACCGGCGCAAGCTCCAACTTTACTCATTTATATACTCGCGACCGTCATCTGCATTTCACGCTTCAAATTTCATTATCCTGCTTACCGACATTGTACTGAGAAGAGCTACGAATTTTGACAAACGCGATAAGCAGGCTAGGAAACTGAAAAATGTATATCCTGTAAGAGCAGCAAACAATCAAATAATGCGATAAATCAAATTTCTCCAACGAGTCACGAAGAAATATTGAAAAATGTTGTATGTTAAAACTTTGTTGAAGAAATGATATATTTGCGGATGTTCGGTATACGGTGAAATAGTATCGACGGCATTTAGTAGAGAGGCCCTATAAATAACTCGCAATGCCAAGCCATAATTTTCCAGCGCGAGGCGAGAGAACCATAGCCGTTAATATCGACCGATAAAGCCCCCAATATGTATGCAATCAGGAGGAAGTCGATCGTTTCCAAACTATCGAAGAAGAATGTGACGGGGTGTGACAAGAAAATTGCTTTTAAACCACAGTCGCATCCGCAGCTACCTGTTGGAACTAACTGCACTTTTCTCGCCCTTGTCCCTCGGTTTCTTCGTCCGTTTCTTACGGGATGTACTTGGACAAGATCGATTCCATATACCTCATGAACGAACTCCTTCCGATTATTGTCTATGTTTTCTCATCGAGTTCTCATAACTCTTTCCGTTAAAGCGGGATTTATTACTCCACTTGAAAATAAAACGTTCTGTTTAATAGAGAAATACAGCATCAAAGACTAAGGAATTTAAAATAATGAAACTGTATATTACAAATGTACGATCTAAAATATGGATCGCAAGAAGCGATTTGAGGAGAATACATTTTTCTTGAATGAAAATGAAGGATTCAATTAACTTTTTAATGAGATCAAAAATATTTTCATAGTTAATTAAGTTCTCTAGATAATTTCGTAGATTTGTTAATTTTTAATCGTTTTATGTTCACTGATAAATCAATTCGTAAACAATAATACGATATAAAATTATAATCGCGTAATAGTGTTACAAATAGATCTGTTAAAACCCATTTGTATAAAAGATTCTTAATTTAATATTCATCGATTACACGAATACATTCATTTCTCATCGAACACGGAACTGGGGCAATCGTGATTTATCGAACTTTGGAACTAATAATTTTTCTGAACTAACGCGCGACGAAGGCATACATTCAGGCGACAAAACGTGTCCCTCTTTCTTTCACATGTGTAAAAAAGAATTATCACAAATTCGCGAGCGAAATAATTTTTCGGAGCCAATAAACATTTAATTATGTAATGCAAAGCTTCTGTTTCCGTCTGCATAATGCAATCCCGTAATGCAGCGAGCATTAGGAGGGGCATGAATTTCTTGGCTGAAGTGCGACCACATAGAGATGCAACTAGTTTACGTTCGACGTAGCATTGCGGCTTCATTTGCTTCTAATGTGGCCAGATATTAGAGAAATGAAGCGCTTGCGGGTCGTAATCTAACCGAACTAACCACGAGATTGAAACGCGCATCCGTCCTCGTGTCAATACTCCGTGAAACCCTCCCTTTCCTTGGTGTCATATTAACGTTTGTAATTTACCGTCTTCGTGTTTCTTTCACATACTGTACTTCATTTCCATTCCAGGATAGTGCAATACAGATCTCCCGTCCATGAGCTCTTCGTCTTGTTATATCAGTCAAGGCGGAAACGCGAAATGGAGAAATAGAAGAAAAAAAAGAAACGAAGGGAGGAAGAAAGGATGATATAGACTATGAAGAACGGCGCCGCGGGAAATCGCGAATTCAATGAGACGACACGCCCTTCCTTGATCTGGCGCGCGAAAAGTCGTCGAGTTCGACGCGGTTAAGAGCGTCGTACTTTCCAATAAGCACTCCGACACTCTGTCTCTCTCTTCCTCCTTTCCAAAGGTCTCCGGAAGCTGGATATTACGATCTCCGTGCGAGCGCGTTAAGAGCACCGACTTCTGCTCGCGTCGGCCCTTGAAAAATTGACGTTGCCCAACCCAGCGTGAGCTCCATTGTCGTTATTGGTATATACAAGGTACGCAATACAATCATATACCTATACGTGGAGGAAAGTGTCTTTTGTACCAAACCGTATTTGCAAATCTCCAATAAGTTCCGATCCGACGATCTGTATTATTCTTCAAGAGTCATTTCCATTTTATGTCGAGCTCGACGACTTCTCTTTTCTTCCAAATGAAACTTTCGGAATTGCAAGAACAATAAATTAAAGGAACGAGTTATTTTATTACTCATTTTCTTAAACAGAGTCGCGAAACGATCACGAACAGATTTAAGAACACTCGATTTCACTTCAATTGATAGAAAAATAAAGAATGAAAATGAAGGAGCAGAGTGAAATTCTGAAAAATGGTTGAAGATTCAGAAGATGGATAGGATATGATGGAGAAAATTTAAGAGATAATTACGATTTGATAGAGCTGCGTCTCACAAAATGAAATAACGAAGGGGAAAAAAAATCCCGGCTAAGGCTAAAATGTCTTCTTTTAGATCAATTCTGCACTTTTATAATGCAGGGAGCTTCTTCACTATTAACGTGACCGTTCTGAAAAGTTTCCAAATTAATTGTCCCTTTTTCGAGTCGTATATCACCTCAGGGGGGATTACGTGTACTTCGCATAAACTTCGCGTCACAAATCCGACATGGCACGCTACGCTAAGCAACAGAAACAAACGCCGTCGTATAAAGCGAGTACAAAAGGCATGAATAAATCACCGGGGCAGGGTTGCAAGTTTGCGGGTCGAAAGGAAACTTTTCATAGGGCGGTCGTCGATTCTAACGTGGAGGTAACTCACCGGGACAAATTCAAGGTACGCCGCCCTGGCGCTACACAATTTTTACACAAACCCGACCGTAATTCCTATCCGACGCGCGAGCTTGTTCGTCCCAGTAAATATATTGTGGCATTCGTGGGGATGACTTGGTTGGCGAGTGCCTTCCGATTCCACTCGCGCTCAGGGTAATTGGAAAACGTTTCATCACACGAGGAGCCGGTAGCCGCGCACGAAAATCGTGGGAACCGAAACCTATCGAACCGCTGAGCCCCTGTAAGATCGCTTAACGTGTACCATGAGATGAGCTATCGACAACGTATCAGGTTAACTTATGGTTTTCTTTAAAACAGCAATTACCGAGCACGGTTCTTCACTTCAAACTAGATGAACACTAAAGTGGATAAATAGCACTTACGACAATTTGATTCTGCAGTGCAATTGGACGAGAAGAACTCAACTACCAAACCAATATAAAATTCATTATATATTTAAGTAAATTAAGTTCGGCGATTAATTAAATTAATTAAGTATATTATAGTATTGTTCCATATTTATTTTTATCAAAGATAATTAGGGTAAGGTAACCAAATTTCGATCAAGTACCAAACGCGGATCAACAATTTAATGAGTCGCTAATAAGCGACTTTTTAAAGTAATTCACTGAAATTTTGCTCTTTTATATAGTTACAACTTTATGTTATATTGTCGATATCATAAAAGGCATCGTGTTTTTATGTTGTCGCTTATTAGCGACTCATCAAATTGTTGATCCGAATTTGGTCACACATACAAGCGGTCGAAAGGCGAATTAAAAATTCTAAGGACAGCCGTGGAGAGGTAAAGCTTAATTTGTGTTTCGATATAAGAAAGCCCTTTTACAAACGACTCGCATAATGCGCATAACGCAATTTCGTGAACAAATCGACAAAATCGAATCTTGACCTCGCCGCATCCAATGTTATTTTCCAAATAAAATAGACAGCAAGCGGAGAGGAGAAAAGTTTTGCATACGAGACAGTTCTGCGTAACAGTTTTGCACGGGTCGGGCTTCGAGCGACGAGAACTACCATTTTTCACACGTAAACTGTAGGTACTATGAGTGAGAGAAATGTAGATACTCTGTAGATAGCGCGGCTTTTGTCCGAAAAAATCGCGTTTCTTCGCGGGAAGCTGACCCGAAAAAAAATTGTATTTAAAACTACCTCCGAAAAAAAATGGTGTTTCGAAACTATCCCCCTCCCATATTTCGCCCCGTCGGAGACAGCGTCCCTTTCGGTATGCCCGCAGGATTCTTATTCGATTTCCGGGTGCGCGGCTAATTCTTCTACCGGCGAAGTTTACGCGGCGAATTACGCAAATGGACGGCTGCAATCGGGCACACGCGAGTCGACTAACTCGTGCAGAGATATCCAATCGCAGCGTAGGCGGATTTCTGAGGGCTTAGACCGTTCCCGGAAATAATGCGGGCCCTACGGTTCGCCATAAATCATACGCTCGGTTACTCATCACGGCGGTGGATCCACTTTGATAAGGATTTCTCTATGATGCGCGCCGCGGAGAAGCCCTTCGAGTTTGCGCTCGTCAGGAAACTAGGCCTAGCCCGGCTGCATTTTCCACGACAAAACCACCCCGTGCGCTTACTATTCCGACCGCGGGCTGAAAAGGACACCCGAAGCCCCGGTGCTGCTCCCACTATGAACGAATCTTTAGGCATAATTACCGCTAGACGAAAAATCCTAGGGAAATGCCGGGCACGTTGTCCGGCGGCCCGACTGACGGACGGCAAACGTGATTTTCATTCCGGAACACGACGCTGACGAAACGCGCCTTTTTTCGCACCGTCGAGAAACTTTTCATGCATGAGACGTGCCGGGTCATTAATGTGTCATACGCAATCACGACGTCCGCAAAAAATTAACTATCCAGTCGCTGTATCCGTAAGATTACGCAACGCAGTTCGGGAACACGAAGACGAAACTAATGAGAGAATTATGTCTACAAATAATTAATATGTATGGAATATTTTTTTATCATATCCTCCAAAGGTGTCTCAGATTTTTGAGTAAACGTTATGTATCCTCTTTTCTCCGAGTACTTATTTTATTAGATAAAAAACGTTATCTTCAGCACTTTCTATCTTAAACGTATCTGCTCGGCGAGCACGTATATTCTACCGTAACGCAATTGTAAGAAGCGATCGCTGTCAATAGCAAATAGTTCTTATGGACAATATATACTGCGCGCGCGTACACAGGCGAGCAGAAGCACCGTGGAAGCTCATCCTTTTCCAGAAAGAAAGAGAATGGATCAATTCTACTCTGTTTGTTTTTGAGCATGATGGGAATTTATGGCGGGGAGTATGCCCGACGCCAGTCCTCTCGCGCAGCAGATGGTTACAGCACGACGCCGAGATAAGACCAAGACAAATTCCCCGCGGTGGTGGCAAGAGGGGAAAAAAAGAGAGGGACGGAGAGACGGGGTGAAACGACACGAGAATTCGTCACGGGAGAGATCGATGTGGCGTAAACGCCGCCGCGCGGCGACGCTCTTGTTAGGGATCCAGTTTCTTCATTCTCAGCGAAGAAAGTCCCGATTTTATCCGGTTAAGAAAATTTACTCCGTAATAACGGCCTGATGACGGCATTTAATAACATCGGACGAGCGCGACGGTCCCGATCCTTCGACAAAGATATTTTACTAAACTGAAACAAGATCGTTAAGAAAATCGACCGTGTCTGCAACATTGCTTCACATTTACGTTATTTCTTCGCTCATAATCATCATATTATTTAGACTGATAGTATCTTGGAATCGCAATAGTTGACACTTCTTTTTGCAGACAATTTTTACACATTTCTCAATAATTTTGCACATTTGTGCTGCTGTGACACGAGATTACGACATGCCTCTTTAAATAGCATGTCTGCAAATTGCTTGCAATCCTTGTTTAAGTAAACATCTTTAAGACTGTTTTCAACATCTTTTGCGCAGTTTTTGTTATAATTTTTCTTTCGCTCATAACAAAATAGACGCATTTTCGTATACAAGTGTTTCCTTTTACAGCGTCGTTTGCGCAACTACACTAGAATAAATGAGCGAGCTTCCCGGCAACCTTCTCGCGAAAGAACAGGGCTGCACGTAGATATATTTACGTTCATAGGATTTACGTAAATAAATTTTTCTACGCACGTCCCTCTCTCCGAATATATACGACGCATGCCCTTCGTTGCCCATGCGTACCACGGGTAAAATTTTTCGAATTCGCGAGATTCCGCTCGTGACTGCACAGTGAAAGTACCGCAGGCGTAACATTCTTGCGCCGCTATCGTTGCCCTAACTAATTATTCCAGCCCTCAAGCGTTACTCTCAGCTATGTGGTGACAATATGAACTGACGATATCGAAAGTCGTAACGAAAGTCAGATCGCGCGATAGGGGGGAGGGGAAAGATAATTTTTCGGGGCGATCTCTCCCCCGCGTCGGCATCGACGAGATAACTCGGTGGCGCACGTATCCATTAGCATCGGTTAAAAGTGCTTTCCATTAGCAGCGCCGTCGGGCCACGTCGAACAAAAGGGTTTGGGTACGAAAGGCGGGCGTGCGCGATGGCGGGCCGCTGAAACGAGGACGGCGACGAGAGAGGGGCGGGGGAGCTGGTGGCGGCCGAGGTCGAAGGGCGAGAGGACCGACAGATAATGGGTCTTGCTACGGGCTCCCGGCCTAGGCCAGGCGCGCACCTACTCAAAATAATATCGCGGGACGATGGGCCGCCATCAATCACGCTATACGTAATGAAAAGCCTAGTCGGCGTTAAGGGCGTGTACACGGGCGCGGACGTGCACGCACGATCCGATGTTGTAAATGGCACGCGGGTTGCTAAAGCAATACGCGACTGTGACGTATAGGTAAGCGTCGCCACGGCGGTGCCGAACAACGGGCGAAACTATTAATCCGCATTGCATTACCCTCCCATTGTCCGAAGCAATCTTGTCCTGATGTTCGCGCCGTTCTCTTTCCTCGCTTCCTTTCCACGGAAACTCAGTTTCCTTATTCTTGCGTAGAAGATGCCAACTATTCCATTATTAACGCACTATTCCCTCATGAGTTATTATCGTTATTACTGATTACTTGCTGCAAATCCAATGCTAATCCCAGCTCTCTATTGTAGTCGCGTTTCTCAGTCATGACTTACTTACCGCGATCAGTTTGCGTAGCAATATGTGGCCTGCTCGTAGTTAATTACAGCGATTACGCAATAATTTATGATCCATTTACTCCATTATTGTTCCCATGTTCTTATGTTCCTATATAGCCACCCTTTTAAAGAAAGAGACGTTGCTGAGAGGATTAATCCTTTGTTCTTCAGATTGAAACAGTTTAATTAGGACAGCGAACTTTCTCTTGAAATAGATACAGAGAGAAAGAGAGAAATAGAGAAAGAGAGAGAGAGAGAGAGAGAGAGAGAGA
>NW_011967215.1:372923-380750 GCF_000949405.1 Vollenhovia emeryi | reverse complement strand
AAATGTCGATGAAACAGAAGCTGAATGATAGTTTCCGGTTTTCCACTTCCCAGACAGGTTGCGCACTGTATGTGACCTACCCTGCATAGCGAACAGCTTAGCCCGCAGTGACCCGTAAAGCGATCCGCCAGAATCTTAGCTGCGTTACGAGAGAGAGAGAGAGAGAGAGGGATGCTGACGGTGTAGATCTCTCCGCAATAGAACTTGCGATTAGCTAGTTACACAGAGAAGCTCGTCTGATAGGCATTTTACTACGATGCGGAGGCCTGCTTACCAGGAATGCACTTGTGATCTGTCGATCAATCGCTTCTGAGGCTTCCTTGTGAAGCTGACAGGACGAACAGCTCAAGGGCCCGGATCTTAGCAAACTTGCAATATAAACACCGTTCCGGTAACGATCCACATCCTTGGGCTAGGGCCAAAAGCAATTCTCGAAAGTTGACACCAAACTACGTATCGCGTGTCTAATTATTATAATACTTGTTCATGTAGTACGCATTTTTATTATTTTATACATTATTTTCTTATCAATTTATCTCTATTATTGTTAATGAATACACGTTAGTATTTGTTCATCTATGAACTCCTTTATCCGTTTCTATTCTTGGCATTCTTACTCGGGGAAAATTTAATTCGCGTTCTCGACTATCGCGTTTTAGAGTTTTGGGGAATAAGTCTCGCAAATTGCGCGTATCTTGAACATTCAGAGGGAGGCAAAGTTTCAACAGCCAGCAAAGATATGTTGTTTCTTAGTCGCAGACGCGTTTCTGCGTAATCGCCGATTTATATCAGAGAAATGGCCGAAGGGGACGAATTTCGCGCAACGCGCGTTCTAAACGTCACCTCGTAAAACGAAACTTTCGTAGTTTTTTACATGACAGTAAAAATACGCGGACGAAGTTATTAAAGTCACCGAGCTTACCTTCTCCTCGTAAACGCGGCGGATCTCGGAGCCACAAATGCGTCCACTTAATATTGTATGAGAAAAAATGTGATGGTTAACTCTGGCGGTTTTAAGGTGATTCAACAAGGATGTATTTTTGTGTCGGATTTTTATTTATTTCGGTGTTCCAGCTGTGCACCGAGTTTAATCGTCTGTGACTGTGCGTATAATATTTAATGAGCATTAAAATCGAGGCAGTAAAGGATCGCGAGCTTGCGTTTAACCGGCCAACTCGGCAACTTGTTCAACTACTTGACAGTTCTTCATTACGGCGACGTAAAACACGCTGAAAGCGACAAACGCAATAACTGATCTACGTCGAGTTACTTTTCCGATTATATGCGATCTTAAATGCCGTGCAGGATAATTAAAAATGTTGAAAAAATTGTCAAAGTATGTTATTCGCAAAATGTTGTAATAAAAGCCAGAGTTGTTGAGAGCACAGCTGCGTTAATATGAAAAATCATAGAAGATCTTGGGCTTGACGTACTCAAAATGAGAATTAATAAAATTAATAAAACTGATAGAATAATGTTGCCGTCAGTTTTACCTTGAAATTTCCACTTAATTTGGGAGTTTTATGCGAGCCCTGCGGTGCCGTGCAGGAAATCGGGGAATAATTTAATTATAATTCAAATCTGCGAACAATCGGTTTTGCTAATACGTCGCTATTACGTGAACAAACACGCGTACGCGCCGTAGTCAGATAGACAGAAATGATCTCGTGAAATCGGATGCAGCTCTGCAACACACAGATCCGTACGCTTTAGCATTAGCACAAACACAGGCACCGTGCTATAACATGTACCGTAAAGCGGCCGCGCGTTCACATGATTAGAGTGCTTTTGTTTCAATCTCATAGCTCGCGAGAGGTAATAGCGACACGAATTCGGGTCTACATAGGACGCGCTTGCGTATACCTTTAATTAGCGGTCGCGCTCGTGCACCGGTGCGCGAGGCCGAAGAAGGGCCGCTTCGAAATTAGAGACACCAGAGGCGACAATTGCTGCGATAATGCGGCCGTGTCGATTTGTTCAAGGGCGACGAGAGAACGCCTCTTACGTTCGATGACTGTGCTCGGCAGACAATGGCTAATTGGGAACAAGTAGCACTCGAAACGTGTCGATTCGCCGACGCGAACGCCGCGCCGCGCGAACGGCGCCACGCCGTTAGCGCGCCGAAAACGTGTTTACGTGAGCTCGCATTGTTCGTAAACGGAACGATCGCGCGAGAAGTAACGGTAACCCACCCACCGCCGATTACGTGCCCCGGTAATTAGCGGCAACTCCCGAGATAACAAAGTTTTATTTTCATCGCTGTTTATTCAGCGAGTTAAAAAGCTTCTCGAAGGGCGGGCGATGTCTGGAAAAACAACGCGATTTCATTGCAAATATTTGCGCGAGTGAAAGAGCGATATCGATGGCAGAAAATTAATAAAAGGCTCACAGCCTTTGACTACGCTGGGATTTTTGATTCCTGAATAGCTCGTGCCGTAATTAAATATTGCAATGTAAAAATAAATACGAGAAATTTTGCCCGTCTAATAAAAGACGGATGAAAACTGGAACGCGAGACGAGACAGTAAAGTAAAATGATATCTAAAGATCGGCATCGTGTTTAAGAAATTAATCGCAGGAATTTCGAAGGAACTGAGACGCTTTTGCAAGTTATAAGTTACTTCATATAATACCGAATAGTTTCGGAAGCTCCGTCTTCGCTGCGACGCAAAGTTTTTCTCACCCGTGCAATCTGACTTCATTCCGCGACTATCTATCCTAAACGATAACTGAAAAGTCCAACAAATTTTTGAACAAATATTCACAGTTTATGTAATCAGGCCGTGATGACACTTGAAATTCAATTACCGGAATGCCGTTGCCGCAGATTGCTAAACAAATCGGCGACGAGCGGCTATGGCTTTCCGAAAAAGTCGCGAAGCGTAAAGGAAAGCGCGGCAGAAACGGCACGAGTCGCCAAATTTGATTAAACTAACATGACTCCGCTAATGAGTTTAAGTTCCGGGCACGAACTCGATATTTTCTCGTAGGTCGCCGAATGTCGTAATTAGTGATAATTACCGTCGGAGTGGACACAGCAGTTCAGTATTTCATTATCGATAATAGTCGTCCCGTTTTACGACGTCGAAACGCTGCTGGCGCGAGGCTGAAAATGGGGTCGGCGAGTGAGCCGGTCAGCGCGCGAGAGGGCGAAAAGTCAATCAGAAATCGGGTGTTGAGGGCCAACTCGGGGTGGGAGTAGGAGGGAGAAGTTGGTCGGTGGAAATGGCGGATTAACCCGAATAATCTGTGGAATAGGCGAGAAGAGGAAAACTGGGAGAGAGTGCATGTCCTGCGCGCGTATACGTGCCGTGCGAACGTGTGCGCTCGAGAGAGTGGGGGGGAGAAAGGATGGGGAATGTATGAAACGGAAGAGAAATGACGGAAAAAGGGACGGCGGGAATACATGGAGCGATAGCCTTGGACCAAGCGGCTTCAACGAGACCAGAGCGCCTTGCACGTGACGCCCGTACAATCCGCTAATTGAAGGAAAGCAATTAAAAATGTTTAATCGAACGTTCGCTTATGGCGCACGTTACAGGGAGGGGGCGATGGAGATATCCAATCGCGTTGCCGTCAATTTCTATCAGCGCCGCGTGTTGTCCGACTTATGGATTATAGTCTTCTCGTTTTGCTTCTAACAGCATAAGCTTATCGATCAAACGTGTTGATATCGATGCGCCGATGTGCATTGTTATGCCACATTCCATAGGGCTGTTACGTGAGATTATTATCCCCGTTTTCCGTTTTTACACACACGCGGTATGCATACATTCCATAATTCCGTGTAATTCCACGCGGTATGGACAAATTGAAAGAGATTTCACGGAGAAATGTGTACCCATGATTTCTATTAACGAAATAAAAGCGGAAATCCAGCAAGATATCCCTGCCACACGCAGTACTATTCGACTGCCTCCAGCTGGAATAATCGAATGATCCGAATGAATTCATCGCGCCGGTCCTGATTACCCAAACATTAATTATGTAGAATTTAATCAGTCCTCTTTGATCAAGATATAATAGACGTGTTTAGTTTTCATCTACGTATCGTATAAATAAGAGTATAAGCAAAGGAATAACATGCTCCTTTTTTATGAAGCAAAACACAAGACTCTATTGAAAATATAAAATCTCTTTTTTTTCACGCTGCATTAAAATTTAATACTATTCAACACAGTAATCAAGAAAGTAAATCTCTTTTCTAATAAATATGAATAAATAATAAACTTGAACCCGTTACATTTAACCCGGTAATTTAAAACTTTTGTAAATGAATACTACAGTAAAAGGAAATGCTGTTGTCTACATTGTTTCATTATACTTCTTGGTAATGTGTAAAGCCCAAGCTGTAAACATTCCATTAACATGAAAGTCCTTTTTACACAAGCTGTGCAAAGATCTTGATTAATCTTTTATCATAATTAAAAATGACGTTACGTTTTTATTAATCTGTATAAAATTAAAAGTTCACAATTTGCGTCGTAGCCTGCATACATTTTCTGCTCTAACACTCTAATAATTTTTCCACATACACACTCGTCATTTGTACAAATTGTATTGTGGCTTCGTGTAGGGCACCGCATCGCCAGCGAATTATTTTTCTCATCGCGGATAAAGTTATCGCAGAGACTACTTTAATAATAAAATTTTCATGAAACCTGTCGCTTTCATTTGTATTCCCATCACACCACGTTGCAAGCTATTAGGCAGAATTAACGTATCGTGACATATTATATATTTAGCGCGATATAAGAAGCTCATAGGATATTAAAAGCGAAATGAGATCTTAGAACATCATCTTCTCCCCTGTCTTGTCAACACGTGCATGGAGCGGTGCATTTTCCATTTCCTGCGAGTTTGCGTGCTCTCGTGCCATTTCCGCGAGTTTCATCTTTTTCTTGAAGGAAAACATCATGACTTCATAACGAGCTGGCAAGATGCCGCTCTTTACGCAGTCGGAGCACACCGGCAACGTAACTTAATTATGTGCCATATTGCGAGACTTCTGATGGAATAGCTAGGCAGAGTTCTTCTCCTGGAAAATCATAAATATTTTCATTGGACCATTTCCCGGTTTACCGTGAAAGAAGCCGGGGTCGAGATCGCGATTCGTCGTCATTGACAACGAGAGTAGAAAATGCGGGGCTGATTATGATAGAGCGATTACATCGGGATAAGAGCCTCCTCTTCGTGCATTCCGCGAAGCGCTACGTCCTATTTTATGTCCCCCGTTTTAATGACCATCGTGCTACGCTGCATAATGCAAACATCTTTTTTCTTTCGACATGCACGTGCATCGTACATGATATTAAAATATGAATACCGCCATAAAAATTTAAACACTGGCCGTTTTAAGCAGCTCAAAACGGTAATAAATGCAATAAGTCTTTTTAATGCATCTCTTAATGTTCTCGGTTTTAAAATTGAATTTTTATGCAATTTTTGTACGCTTATACAATCAAAATATATTATATTACAAACTATTACGTTGCGTAATAAAGTTGTGTAATCTTACCGTGTATATTTATTAATATGTAATTTATATACGTATAGATATGTAGAAAAACAATATTAATAAATTAGTAGTAAAGTTTATCTTGCGAATAATTATATGATTAAGATTTTGTAGATTACAATTTATGTCAAAGTTACGCAAGCGCGACTTCCCGCAACGTAATTCAATCTTTTATACTATTCCGTTAATTATGAAATGAGTTAGTAAAAAAGAATTCTTCCTCATTTTCGGAAGCAGTTCCATCGTGCTTTTATATAACTCTGCTTAACTGAGTTTTATATAACTGAGTTATATAAAAGCGCAATGAACTGAGAACTGTTTTCCCCGAAACAAGGGCGAATCTTCTCTCGTCGTACCGTCGTTAATAACCTTTGACCCGGTGCGTAATTAACAGCGTGTTATGCCTTAACATTAAGGAGAATTTGAGCTGCGCTGCGAGAGAACGCTTGTCCTACGAACCTCAGGCAGTTGTTCGCATTGTCCGTATTGTTCGAGAAAACAATGCTGGTAGAGACGAATGGACTGCGGGCGTTGTACGACGACCAGTGTGTAGAAACTGTCGGTACGACGTGGAATCCGGTGACCACTCTTGTTTCCCGGATTTTGGATCTTGCTGCGAGAGTTCGTGATAGTAATCGCCTAGTTCGTACGGCTCGGAGCGCTTGCAAAGGAACGTCAATAACATGACAAATTCGTAATCTAATTCATCGGAGTGAGCGTCGAGTGAACTCGATACGGTAATGCGTTCAGTCTTCAAGAAAACGTAGCAAATTACAGGCAAAAGCACCTTGTTGCAGACTGCTGTTGTTGCGCGATTTAGAACAAAGAAAACTGTTGCGGAAGATTATTCATAGAATGTCCATGAGGACAAGAGATACGTTTTAAGACTTTTCCGAAAAAAAACACATCCTATCTTTCACAATGCTGATTCCCATCACAGCGTAAAAAAAAAGTAAATATTGATCAGATAATTTATCAATTGTGATTGCGTCTGCGTCAGATTAGAATATAATTTCAGAGTATATTGTGTGAAAAAGTATACAAAATGTTTGAAAATACCGAAACCTCTTTAAATCTCGTATACAGCAACATTAATTTTACTTATTAAATTCGTAACAATCCCGATATTTACATTTTTACTTTAATACATATTTTTTAGCGCGATAGTAATTAAAATGATCCCCCGTTATCCATCTGTTCTTTTATTGAATACTTTAATTAACATTTACATCGAATTATCTTTACATCGTTCTACTATGCAAAAACGCTAAGTAATTATGCGTATCATTCTTCATTAAATATACCATTCTTCGTATATGATTATGGTAGAAACGTCCGTTCCTTTATTCATATACATATAATTAATTTATAGTAATTTTCTACCGCTGTATGACTTTTTATAATGTTCAAATTATCTCGGACTGCAAACGGAAAGAATATCAACGTATAATCTAAAATATTTCAGTGAGTGCAGCATTATTCTCGACATTCCATTATCGTTTACTGCGTTAGAATCAACATAATATAACACTAGAACCGTGTGTAATCTTTTTCATGGACGTTAGCCGGAGTACACAGGAGGCGGATTGTACATCATGGCATTACATCAGAATAAGCTAACAGCGCTCTGACCTAAATGAGAGACGAAAACATTAATCTACTTCGTGATAAACCGTGTTTTCGCGACTACTCGCGTACAGCTGGTCGCGGAACCCTTTTAAAAGCGAACCGTGAATTGAAAGGCGACGAAGCGTATTATTATAATGGAATACCTGAACATCAGATATACCGTCTGCGACAAGAGCACTTTACTGACGCAAAAAAAAGACGGTAAAGTAGAGAGGACTTAAAGAGCCATTTAATTCGAGATGTTTCAACGTGAATTGCATATTGAATGCACCTACGAATGTATCGTTACATGCGGTTTTTAAACGACCGTTAAATGATATTTTCTGCAAAACGTGAAACGCTTGATAGAATAAGTTTTCAATTTTATTTACTTTATTGTATTTTTGAGAAGGCACGATATATCTGCAGTCTGCGGAACAATATTTACACTCGTTTCAATAGCTTCGTCGATTTCGATGTAATTGTAAATTTCAGTTATATAGATCGCAAAATGTGTTACATTGAAGCGATATTAAAAGATTAAGCGAAACAATTAAAATGAAATCACGCATTCATTACATTACACGCGTGATACACTACTATAACAGATTTTATGACAAAATTTATACACATTTCGATTAGTTGGCATAATGTTCCATGACTAGCTCTTTCAACTCGATTCTTCATCAATTGTTATAGTT
>NW_011967215.1:321905-371054 GCF_000949405.1 Vollenhovia emeryi | reverse complement strand
CATCTGTACACGTGCCATTTAATTTGTGTATTACACAAATCTTTCCACGAAACAAACAGTTTTAAGTGCAAAAGATGCGAAAGTGCAGAATCATCCAGCATCCCCTTACGACTCGTATATGTGTATATTGTATACAGTGCACTTTCGTGTCTGCTCTGATGCACAAACTGTAAAAAATATTGTCTCCCGGAATCGCTCTCTTTTCTCCGTTCTTCGCTCATTTCTTCACCATTGTACATCGATTAGAGTAAAATTGTTTATCATTTCACAATTGCACTATTGAATCTTTACTTAAAAAAAGTATATAAATTTCACAAACTGTTTCTGCATAGTTACATAGAATTCTTACAAACAAATGCATTAATCGCCGAGACAAACACGCTTACATATCGTACCTTTATGATAAACTGTGACATCTGAGAACACTTAGGACTCCTGCGACATGCAACTCTCTTAATGTTTGGCACTCGCGTATAGCGCGCGATTAAAACTCGCGGGTTGCGTCATCGGCGATTTAGTTGCAAAATATAAAGCGACGTTGAAACAAACACTAAAATAGACTGAGTTTCCTCTTTCCGCCTCGCGCGTTATCACGTTTGCCAGAGTTTGGACTCTTTTCAAATATACTCCAGGCACTCCGGTCACGTGTGCGTCCTATAAAAAGATTTTTTCTCCCATTTTTTTTTGCATACACGCAACGTATGCACTTCTGGCACTAAAATCTCCAACGTTCACGTATGGTTGAGCGTGTCACATATCTACCTTGCCTTATATACGACACTCGATACTGCTAGAACGTTGCAGTTTCTGACGACGTAGCTTGAGAGTCAATATCGCTTCAAGTTTCTTCAAGCTAAAATTAAGAATTCAACCGAGGATATCGGTAAAATACTTATTTTTCAATCGGAATATTCGTCTAAATAGCCATTTCACTTACACAAGCGAAAACGCTATGGAGCGATATTTGCAAACTGCCTGCGAGAATATTGAAAAATCGAAGTTGGAAAGCACTGCGGGATTTTGCGTACACATATAACGTGTGTTTTTATTAAGTTCTAACTATTCTTCGTGCAACAGCTTAATCACCTTTTCCTGCAACTGCGCAAAAACTGTCTCGGTACCATACACGTGCGTGTAAATTGAAACCCTTCAGATAAAATTCTCTTGAAATTTGAAGAATAAGACGCTGCTCTCAATTTGCATCGTTGAAGTTTGCATCGCGAGAGGAACGCTTTATTTTCAACAGCTTATTACTCGAAAGCTCCGCCATTAAAATTGACGGCATTCTTCTACGTTTGGCCTCTCGCATCGATCACTGCACGGAGAGCCCGTTCAATGCCCGCGATGACATTCTATATAACCAACGTAAAATGAGGAACAAGGAGAACGGAGGCGAAGAGGCAAATCCATCGTGGATACTTTAATTCGAAATTGATTTCTCCTGCCGTTACTCTCTTCCCTCTTCCCAGTACCGCCCTGCCTTCGACCCAGGTCCTTTCTGCCGTGTCTCGTCATCTCTAATCTTTCCGATCGATTTAAACTCAATCGTTCTCTCGCCCTACCTCTCGCTGTAAGTTTCCTTCCTTTCGGCGTTCTTCTTTCGAGAACACCTCTCTCCGTTGACCCGATTGCTCAGGTTTTTCCTTCCACCTTACTGTTTCGCAACTGCCTTTCGTGCGACTTCGATGCATCTCCCCGACCCCGACGTCCGTGCCATTTCACTCTTAAGTAATTCGCCCAACCAAAACGATCTTATTCTCGTCCATTTCCTTCAATTTCATTTCCGCTCGACAAGCGGCGACGGCGGCACAGCGATATATGACGATATCGAGTCAACGACAAAGAAGGTAAATGCAGCGGCGAATAAATTCTCGAGGGATGTTTTTAAATAAAGTGCACCTTTCCAAATATTACTTTCATCGTACACGTTCATCGCTTTGGTTCTAAACTTTGGAATAATAACAGTATTACATAAAAAACGTGTTATTACAAAAAGTAGCGAAAAAACATTCAACTACAAATGTACACTCGTAGAGTGACAACTTTGGAAATACAGTAGAGTGAGGCATTTTAAAGCTGCTTTATGTAATTGGCAACTCGACTCGGCTTTAATCCTCTTTATCTATGATTCATTCGTATTATATAAATTGTGTATCCCATTTGGATAATTCTGCAAGCGATAAAACAGAACATATAAATTTCAATGCAAATCTAAAATATTAGAAAACCTGCTATATCGAGAGCAAAGCAGAAAATGTAACGAGACGAAAATACCAAACATGACAAATGGGATTCACTTCACTTTCAATTATACGAATGTTCCTGCTCATTAGTGTTGCAATGGACCTAATTAAACGTATAAATTGGACACTAAATTGGTCGTTTTCAATTGTTTCGACGCTACCATCCCATGTGTCATTATCCACAGTAAATATAGTTTCAAATTAGAAATGCAGGGGGAGGGAGGTTAAAGGCCTTCGCTAGAATTTAACGCAAATGGCTTAAATGTTACTGTTTAGTCTCATTACGGACAACGAATTTACTAATCGCAGAGGTAGTCCATTTGATCCCAAATTAATGTGTTGTTGCAATATTGAAATGTTTGATACCTATATAAATTATACGTCGATAGTGTGCGTAATAACGCAACGTCACTCGCGAAGGAACCATTTTTCGATAAAATTGACTTTAAGGCAGGAAAATTGATTCAATCCGCTTCCTTCAAGTACGTAATATTTCCAACGTTTAATTTTCCGTGTAAACGCGGACGTTTCCTTTGATAGAATTACTGTAATAATCTACTACGCGTAAATACATAACCAAACTTTCATTGTTATTTCTCATATTAATTATGCCGAACACGTGATATTAATTGAAATTTTGCACACGCGCGAGAAATCCGCATCAACAGTGAGCGTTTCGTTGATGTACACGTTTTGTTATTTATTGTGACAATCACAATTACAAGCTTGATAGGTGTGAAGCTTCAAATTCGCGCGGAAAACGGTCATTTGATTAAACATTTGTTGAAAGAGAAAACAGACTGAGTACAATAAATTGAGTATACAGATATCAGTACCACCTGCATTCATACACTAACAATAAATAGAGAAAGTTAAATGTTTAAGTCGATAACTCTCGCAATTATGTCGCGTATATACTTTCAAAGATCATTATCGTTGAAAGATTATTCATCAATATCCAACAAATTATTAGCCTTGAACTGCCACTGTTAAATTAACAAATAACATTAACGAGTCTACCGTACGCGCATCTGCGTATGAAAAATGAATTTCTTGAATTGTTATTCTTATCGCTGTTTAAACGGATGTCCTGTAGCCTTGAAAAAGTTGGATTAATCTAAACTTAATTAGCAAATAAATCTACCGCAAAGGGACGCGGCTTTCCTGGCGGGAGCCACGGCTCGCTGTCTGCTCTCATTAGAGAAACTTAACGCGGCGACACGTAAAAGTCATAAGTACATAGGTAAATACCGTCCGACGCGCTTTGAGAGGCGCGCGCGGTGCCGCATGAGCCGGTGCAACGGGATCGAGAAGCAATTTCCCAGCCCATCATCAGGGTCTTCAGCGTGAGCGAATCCTCCGAGATAGTACAGCGACGCAAACATAAAGAAGGCCAATTTCCACGCGGACAGCCGGAGCCTTTGGCGCGAACCGAACGGTGTAATTATCAATTAGCCGCGTGAGCGCCTATAAAGTACCACGAACGCGCTCGCGGAATGTGAAATAATTGCTCGTAAACTCGCGGCATGATCGACGGGCCGAATTTAACAGTGCAGCCGGGAAGATGAAAGAAAGGCGATCTTTGCGAGAGAGGCACAATTGCTGTCGCAAAAAGCGATAGCACACCTTTTTCTCCCAGCCGACAGAAAAGTTCAATGTCCGTTGATTGCACCATTCGCCAATTGATATAAAAAGAAGAAACTAGCAATTATGTACGAATTGATCAGTAGCAAAAGCGGATAAATACTTCCAGCGATACTGATATTGTCATTGATTTTTTACTTTCACAATAAACGTAAAGATGAGAGAGAGAGAGAGAGAGACATATTACACAGTCAACTGTAACATCATTAAAATAAAGATTCGCGGGGGTTATGGGACGTTCTGTATATTTGCCGTCTCTCATCTCTCCGTCGCTTACTTGAAACGAATAACATTTGCCATGTAATAACAAAAGAGTTAGGGAAAAGAGCGCTTGACATAAGCGAAATGAGAAAAGAGAGGAAACCACGCAGCGGGAGTTCTTGAATCTTTAGTTATATACTCTATCCTAATTGATATTATAATAGTGTAATTCGCAAAACGAAAACTCAATTTCTCATGTACTAAATTGTTAATGTACATACATGTGTTTTAATTAAAAAAAAAGTATAAGTTATTATTACGAATTATTTTCTTGATATAAATGGTATACTTTTAAACGTTAAATTACGTTTAATTATAATAAATAAATAAAAACCTTTCAGGCTGGAACTTATCAGCCATTTGATTAATCCACAATTTCCTGCTGCAAATCTAAATCAAGGTATGTCGTATCGTACTTTATCGTTTTTATCATTTTCAACGACTGGAATTGACGTGTGTAGAAAAAGCAAAAAATCTCTCGGTTTTAATATTCTCTGGTTAAATAGCTGATAAAAGATTTTTTGACCCTCGCGGCACTGAGGGGAATCCCGGTATCTCCGTCCATGGCGAAGCTTTCGCTTACGTAGCGGAATTTCCGAGAGGATCGAGCGAAAGAGTATTCGCAAGAGCGCCGGAATGAAAAATTCTGATACGTTGCTTGCGATTTCCAGCGTACGAGTTTGATAACAATACATAAAATGGAGATTGTGCTAGTACATGGTATGAAGAGATTTATGCAAGACAGATTGTTCCCCGATTATGAATAAGAGCGTAAAAGAATGTCGCAGAATAAATAAAATATAAAAGTGCTGCACCAGGCTCTTTCTGATTATAATTTTTAATTAATTTAAACAGCTGCATATTAAAAATTAACGCAATTTCCCATTTAATTTACGCAATTAGTGTCAATACTACAAAAGTAAAAATAAATTTAATCTAATATAATTTTTAAACATTTTAGATTAAAAGAAACTCATTGTCTGCGTTTCTTTCGTTTTCTAAAAATAATATTTCTTATTTCTTGTATCATCAGGAATTATTATCG
The DNA here is from genome assembly GCF_000949405.1 of Vollenhovia emeryi. Classification (NCBI taxonomy): domain Eukaryota; kingdom Metazoa; phylum Arthropoda; class Insecta; order Hymenoptera; family Formicidae; genus Vollenhovia; species Vollenhovia emeryi. The sequence continues at coordinate 365,861 of NW_011967215.1, read as the reverse complement.
AATTATTATTGAATTTATTATAGAGAAATACTTCTCTATATTATCTTGATAGAAAATTACAAGGAAAGGCTATCCACATCCTGCCTTAGACTCGCATTAGCCTTTCTGATTTGTTGTTTATCTTGATAGAGTTATCCTATCTAGAATTTTACTGGCAACGTATTTATAAATCGATCAATATAACAAGCCGTTAAATATTCCAATCTCTTTGTTACAAAGCAACTATGTTCATGAGAGTGTACGGCCCTCGTTTCGTCGGACTTTAATTGCACCGTTATCGGATAAATAATCGCCATTTCCGTCAGGATATCGCGGCGAAATGAGTAATTGCGGTCAACCATGCAAAATTTGGCTTGAATAAAGAAATCCGGGAAAATTATGCCTCGCTAGAATAATTGATCTCACGATGCTGTTTCTTTAAAGATCGCCGTTAATAAAAAAAAAACTGAACAAAAAGAACTCTAACATTTAAAAATTTATACCAGTAACGACATAAAGTATGAGTAGTTTTTAATAATATTAAGAATACTCTTAAAACTATTAAGAATACTCTTAAAAGTCGCCAGCAGTAATTAACATCAATGATTTTTATTGACCGTATCTGGCAATTAAAATTCTTATTGCGAAAAGTCGAAATAGACGCGTAAACAACATCTTAACTAATATATGTTATTGCGAATTGTATTATCGCAGCCCCAGTGGTCGAGCTGGTAAGACGCCCGTCACGGATTGAGGGAGGTCCCAGGTTCGAATCCTGGTTGGGGTAATATTTTTCGCAATAAGAATTTTAATTGCCAGATACGGTCAATAAAAATCATTGATGTTGTTTTTAATAATAGTTCGACTCGTCCCACATTTCCGATATTAAATAATGCCCTGAATAAAGTGACCTTAAAATTTATTCAGTGAACAATGCAATTCTGAGTTTCTCAAAAAGTCTGCGGCTGCAACGAGACCCATGACGGATATGTCAGTAATCCTTGGCGTTATTTTTGTCTTATTACGAATATTACGCGTGCCACCATCCTATGACGGCATTCCTGGCATTACGGCCGCATCTTAACACCGTCTGATCGAAAATCGATCGTCGCGGAAATAAAGGCTGTCATCGCGACTGTATGAATAAGAAAGATTTTCCGATCCGACCTTACCGCCCTTTCTAAAATACACGCGACCAAACTGAAATCTCTTGCTCACGTTGTGACTCGTCTTTCTTTTCCAACACTCCAAATTTGTATTCGCAAGTTCCGGGGTCACTTATTAGCAATAATAAGATTACTCATAAATTTCGAAAAGATTAAGAACGCGAGAAAGGACAGAAAACATGTGAAAGCATAAATGTAATTTCAACAGGCTCGCAACATATATTACACATATTAAAGAAAACTAAAAAGCATAAGAGAGGAAAATGAGAAAATCACAAAAAATACGCGAATAAAAAATTCAAGCTTTAGATGCAGATATTTGTTACTACTAAAAAGATATAAATAGAGTTAAAAATCATTGCGACACACTGATACATTGTAACATCATCTACATAATAAATGAACTAATTAGAAATTAAAGTAGAAGAGCGCGCGCGCGCGCGTAAGAGAGAGAGAGAGAGAGATTAGCTGCGGTGAACGAGGTGAGAGCGTGGTGTTAACTGCAGCTAATGCATCAAGTTAAACTCGGTAGAAGAGCACTCGCGAAACTTTCGTCCATAAATACCGTGATTTTTTTTTTTCAGAACCACCGGACCTCGTATTACATTATCGTTAACGTCGAACGCAGTACAATGCCGCCGCCAATGCACAACGCCGCACCACCCCTGCGGTGTATCTATGCGGCTGTTCGATCGGCGATGCTCCCATTATTACAGCTCTCCCAAGTCACAGGGAAAATAAAAGGACAGGCCGCGGGAGGAAAAAGAGCGAGTGCTCGCTAGCCCCTCATAATAATTGTCGCCGCGTTTGCAATGTCGTGTTTGCTCAAACAAACTTTAAAGCGCGTGGTGTGTCAAAAGACCCTTTTTCGATTTAATTCTTTTCCCCATTGATGCTTTGCGGTAGCTTCGTCCCGTTATTTAAACAGTTACAATCGATGGCCTGAAAGTATTTTTAATCTCTTCGTTAAAAGGTTGCAGGAATCGACATTATTATAATATATATATATTGCTCTTCTAACGTTGCCTCGCTAAGAAATGTTTAAGCTTTAATAATTTAAATATAAAGATCCGAAATAGAAAATATATTTTTTCCTCGCCAAAGAATCGCTTGTGATCATTTAATCCTCGTTGCGTTTTGAGAATTCTTTCCTGCCAATTCAAGATTTCTCTCACTATATTTCTCATTGTCTATCCTGCGACAGTCTCTCGTCCTGCTGCATAAACTAGTCCTACTGCGTAGAATGAGAAATATAAAGAGGAACTATCTCTTTCGATCTTAAACTGCCAATTATCAGGTTTACCCTGCGGATAGAGTGCTTGGTGCATGTACAAGTACATACCTATATGTTGTCAGATTCACGAAGTATGTCATGTACATGCAGGGAGTTAGCTCGTCGCATCACCATCGTCGAGGTTGAAGTTGCCAGTCGTTGTAAATGGGCTTTGAACTTACACCGAAACGGATACATTAGGAACGAATATGTTAATCGAATTTCGCGGTCTCAGCATGGTTAACGAGGTCGCGGTGATACGTGTTCCGTGGGATTATGCGATAATGCGGAATTTGCGAGTTTCTAACTCTTTAGCGTAACAAGTTGCGCGAAACAATCCGTTTCCCGCGGAGCGTGCGTATTTCATTACCGCATTGTGTATTAATTAAATAAAATCGCTAATCCCTCCGCCAAGACACGGCAACGAACTTTCATCGCCGCCTAATCGCCCGTTCGTTTTAATCGGTCTTTGACCTTGGTGGCGCAGCTACATCGGGCTTAATCGAATTTCCTCGGCGCAAACGGGTTGGCATAATAGCGGCACAGCGTTATTTACCGAGAGTACCCGATAACATAACCGAGTCATCCTCTACAACAGGCTACAAAACTGGAAGATGCTCCGATAATAATTTCATTCCGTTCTGCGCGCGTCGTGCGGCCGCACGTGCGCCAAGATAATGCATGATAATCGGGCATTAAGGAGCGAATTATACGGCGCTTAACGCCCGTTCCCGCGCCTCGGGGTTTCGCAAACAACGGCTTTTTACTCGTTCGCGTTGTGCACGCTTGCCAATTAAGGACACGGCCGCGATTAAAGTGAACGGAGCAACCCCCTTTAAGGCTTCGGGCTTTAAGATGCGCTCCCTCGAGATGAAATTTGCACAGCCCGGCTCGGATGGAAACGCCGAGCTTTCTTAGCTCGCGCTGTCTCTCCTCGCGATACTTTCCCTCGCGCGGGGTTTACCGCGACGAAAACGGAGACCCGGCCGTCCAAGTTTGGCCATTTGTTTCCAGGACAGTCGCTACAAAGAATTAATGAAGATTAGGGATAAGCGCGCAGGAGTTGTGAAAAATTACGAAAAGATTACGGCTATTGTGGATTATTCTGTCGAGACTTTTTAGTTTATATCGCCGCTTTGCGTCATTTTTAGTATGCAGTATCCTATATTAAGCGCAGTCAGATAATTGCAATTGTAACATGTAGGTCAAACGGATACGCACGAGTCCGTATTAAAAATTAAGGAACGTTATTTCGGACCTTGATTAGATAGAAATCTAAGTTCACTCTAGCGTCATGCAGAATTATCTTCGTCGCCAATACTTATTAAACATTTGTAATTTTTTGTAAATGTCAAACTATACGATTCGTTCAAGTTCGTTGAAAACATCCAACGCACGAAAGCACGGAGACGCGAATGAACAAAAGGGGAAACGCGATATTCTACTGAATAACAAAAATGTTCAGCTCGTACAAGGAATCGATTATGGGCGGCACGATATTGATGCATCAAGATGCACATCCGGTAACTACGTCGGGTAACCAGGCACGCATATGGTATATCGTGATAATCTTCGACTTAAGCCGCGGCTCAGCTCGATTGGCAATTGCGTCAGGTGGTAAAGCAAGAGGGGTTGCTCCCACTCCCCCTAAGCCCGTAATCCGAGCGGTCGGATCGGTCGGAATTCGACGGTGGGTGAAATATTATTAAAGAGCGTGAGATATGGCTTCTCTCACGCGAGAAAGAGAGAGTATAAATGATCGCGGGATAAGCCAGCAACGACTCGGAGATTTTAATGCCATATAAATCTGCACGACAGGCGGGGGGGAACGAAGGCGCGCCCGGCGATCGCATTACTCGCAACAATTTCGAAGAGATACGTCAGTTACCTGTCGATGCGGGAACGCTTAGATCGCGAGAGAGGTCGATCACTCCCGCCGCTCGTCCGTGAGCTGCAAAGCTTAAAGCATGGTCGACAGCTTAATTGATGTTGACCGACAACAAACAACTCGATATTACTCCCGACGTCCTCGCGCGCCATTGATCGATCTCGATGTCTTTGAGTTCACAGAGTTGACGTGAAGCTCCTTGTTTGCGCGGGGATGACTTACCAAACGGCGGTATAATCGATTGGCCCGCGCTCGTCACGTATCGTGTCAGATTTAACAGGTACAACAATGCGGCGTTTAGGTTCAACCAGTCAGCTTCCATACATTACGAAGAAACGAAAGACAAGAGACGTGTCTCGCGCCAAGTCTTCCATAGAATTGTACGCGGAGAGAATTTTAAAAGAAAATTTTCTCTGACAATTATGCAATCATGAGGCAACGTGGCATTTTCAACAACTCGATGAGTTTTTGGGCATGTTACTACATGACTTTCAGGATAAATAAAAAGACCGCGCGTCCTTATGGCACGCTGAAGACTAGATTCAAGGAGAGAGATATTGCGTGAGTGATGCTTTCTCTCTCGTTCTTTGTTAAGAGTGGGAAGAAGATGACAGATGCTCGGCTTCTCCTCTCTTCCTTATTTTCCCCACCAATGCTCATGTTAGACAGAGACACACTCACTCAGGCTATTGTACTCTCGCTTTAATGTCGACTTCAATTCCTCTCACGAAACGCGCAGTCTATCTGTATAAGCCTATGGTGTCTTCATGAATGAAACACCGCAGAGTACCTTTGCAAAAGGATCGGAACGCTTCTCTAAAAACCGTTCTTTTATCGAGCTAACTCACTGTTTATTAATCGACAATTAATTTCGATCGCGTAAATCGACTTTTTTTCCAACCAATATTCGCGCAAGCGGATTTTCGTGTTTTCTCTGGTTTCGTGTTTTTCGAAAGCGGCTCGGAGTTAGGCAGGCGCGCGCGCGTAAGTTCTATCGGTCCACAGATTGAACAAATTCGCAAAAAAACTTTCATTCGCAAACGATTTCTAGGCGCGCCGGTCATAGCACTCGTAAAACCGCGCGACAACGACACGAACACAGCCCGACGCTTCCTCCCCTGTTATCCCCTTTATCCCCTGCCCCGCCGCACGCCGCACCGCAAGCTCTCGATGCTGGAAACAGTTGTAAAACCTGCCGTTTGCCACGCGGGGATGCAAAACATTCTCTACCGGATCCACTTTAAAATACTCCACGAGCGCGTCGCGAAAATCCCTCCCTCCCTCCCTGCCTCCCCCCACCCCCCTGTCCGGCCTTTCGAATAACATCGGCGAGATGACCCGTCGCGAAAGCGCGCGAGCATGAAAACGTCATGCTGGAAAATCGAGAACCTTTTTTTCCCCCCCCGCCTTCGCCGCTCTTCCGGCACTTGCGCGCGTTATCAGCTAATCACGTTGACAGGACGGACCGTAGAAAAGTTGCTCGCGAATTATCTGGCGATGACGCGCCGTGCGTGCATTGACGCATCGATCCTAGGAAAGGCAGCGGACAACGTCATTTAAATGTTTAACTTTATAAAAACGACGTCAGTTCCATGCTGTTCAACCCCCCCCCCTTCCCCCCCACAGAAATAAATTTCTCAGTGTACGTTAAAGCTAAGATAAAAAAAACAGCGAATTTTGATCGAGAAATCGACGTGTCTTTTCTAACAATGCAAGCATTTGGTTCCTGGAAAAGAAATGAGCGAAATAACCGATTGATTATTCGAAACCCTAAAGACAATCGACGAATAATGTCTCTCAATGCGAATAAAAAAATATTTAAAACGTTTGGCATCTTCCACAAGTGATGGTATTTAAAATATTTTTTTTTAGCCCGCTCCTATTCTCCCTTGATACACGCTTCCCCCGGTTTAAAAAGAAATATTATGCCGCGAAAAGTTTAAGCGTACTTACAGGTCGCTGAGGAACTTTCAGACGCTTGAACTTTCGAATACGCCTCTCGAATTACTTCGTAGGATACAGAGGAACTGTGTATATACGGATTTAATCTATTTCTGCGGCTCACCCGCCGCGCGAGCGGAAACTGGAAAAATTTCGTGCACGTCTGCGATCTGAATCCGATTCCCTAAACATCGAGTTGCTTCAGGAGATACTTTTATTCGCGCCGCTGTCGGATTCCGCGAGTTTATACGAAATGACTCGGGCACATCTTGTCAAACATTTTGCATGCATGTATATCCTATATTGAGCACGTGTATATACACTTCATGCTGTACTAAACTTCCGGCAGTAATATGAGAAAAGTTGCTTTAAAGATTCACATTTTTAACGATTAAATATGAAACTGAAATACAAAAGTGATAAGAATAAACGCGGCTAATGACGTAAAAAGGCCGACTGCAAAAATCGAAAAAATATACGCGTAGATAGCATCTTTATATTGTTATTGCGAAAAATATTATCATACGCCTCGGTGCTCGAATTGGTGAGACGCCCGCCTAGAGTTTAGGGAGGTTCAGGCTCAAACCCTGGCTGAGGTAATATTTTTCGCAATTTAATTACCTCTGGCGACATTGAAGAATTCTGATTAGTTGCAAAAATTATAGTTTAAAAAGGTGGATGACATCCCACTTCATTGTTCTCGTAAAATTGCACAAAGAAGGGAAGCAGATCGAAATTGTTAATACCATTATATTTAATCGACAGGTTTTGAATGAAGAAAAATAAAAAGGTTTGGGGAAAAAAGAAGTATAACATCTGCAAAGAATTTCTCATCGTATTCTTGGTATAGTTGAGCATGAAAAACTGTAATTTTAAGTTGTATACAACTTGCTGCATATATCCAATTTTGGAGCTGTGTGCTTTATAGGCGCTCGTGAGAATAAAATATCGCACTAGTTTGCAACAGTCGATCCGTTATGCCAGACCTTCTTTTTATTTCGTGCTCGGCAAATCGAATAAATTGTTGAATGAAAAATTGGTAAACTGTATCCGACATTGCGTTTAATCTCAACTTGTTCTACACGTATCCCATAGTAATCCGCAGGAACGAATTTTTTAGACAATTGAAAACATGTGCAGCATTTACTTCTAACAATGCGGTAAAACAATGTTATATTTTCCAGTTATAATATAAATATATCACGTGTATGCAACCGCGAGGTTTTTTATCTCTTACCTTTCCGTGCATCCAAATAATAAAAATTCTATGCGTCCGTTGAACGAGTCTACGGAAAAAAAAGATCCGTGATGCATGTAAAAGAAATATCGTCGAGCTCTAACGATTAATATAACAACTCGTTTTTCTCGCGGCCTGTGTAAGGCTTTGATTCCATTAAAGTATAATCCTTTGCAGAGGGGGGAGAGAGAGAGAGAGAGAGAGAGAGAGAAACGGTCTTCTTATATGAAAGCGGAATATTCAAATAAATTGATCCATCCCATTTATCTGGACCGAATAGGATTTGACACCGCACTGATGAAAGTTACAATTCCCTTTCCGCGTAACACGGGCGAAACCAACGTTACAATCGTCCACCAGCCCGGCGAGATCAAAGTTCTAAATCAGGGTACGTTTGAAACGTTTGCCTTTCGGGGTTACGCCCGTGTCCCGTCGCTATATCCTTCACAAACGGGCCGCCACCGCCGTGTCATACCTCCGCAGGATGTACCGGCTTTTGCCGTTTTGCATGCTTTTCTTTATGCGCTTAAACACACGTACGCGTATAACGTACGCGTATAAGGTACGTGCGGCCGCGGTTGTGTGCAACAAAAGCGGAACGGCCAATGTTATCGGAATGGTGTGAAAGAAACGCAAAGCTGAAACTAACGAGCTTAACTTTGCTCTGCAACCGCAGCAAAGCTGGCGGGATCAGACGGAAAGTCTGTTTTCCCGTCTCCTGTCACGAGCACGGTGCAGATACGCGCTGCCGAATCTCGTTTCGTCAACTTGGCTGCTGCACGTTGACCCGATGCATTAGACGTCCTTTCAGATTTGACAGCACGGCAATTCAATCAGCGTCGATTAATGAACGACGCGACGATCGTGCTATTTCGAATGCACATCAAATACTGGGGCGAAGTTATAGCACGCGATGTTATTGTTATTTCCGTATATTTTTACTATTTCAAACCAAAGAACAGGTTGGAAGGTGAAACTTAAACTTTAGACAGTGACTGATTCTATTAATTATTTATACAATTTTATCTCTAACACTCGATACGAACTAAAATACCTATCGACATATTAATTGCATATTGTACTTTTTCTCTACGACAGAGCGCAATCGATTAATATTATTAATTGTTTATTAAAATTCGTAAGTAAAAATTTTCCTTTCGTTCTATTATTCTTTTTGATTAACAGCTTAAAAACTTGGTTCAAGTTTACTGCGGTTTACTGAGTTACCAAAAAACAAGACTGTGTAATATCACTATTACTATTATTATATTATTATTAGGCTATTAAAACCCAATCCGACGGAATAACGCAGGTAGCTAACGAATAAATGAGCAACCTTAATCGGTCAAATTGTAAGGAGCGATAAAAATTTTGAAATGAAATAAAAACGTTACGCTGGTAGTTCTGTTAATTGTACATCAGCGGATTATTTGGAAACGGCTGGAAAGAGAGAAAGCTACAATATTACATCGCTTTTTATAATCCTCCTACTATATTAATAATAAACGTGTGCGCGGAAAAGTAAAGAGGACTAATGCATAATTCTATGACATGAATAATATTTCGTGTATATTGGCGACTTTCGCACATTTCATTATTCGTAACTTTTTCTAACGAATTTAACAGAATGAGATTTTAATAATCTCGACAATACAACAAAGGATTATATAAAATTATTAAATACGCAAAATGTCATATTTTAATTACGATCAATATCGAATTTATTTCTGAATACACGTTTTATTTTCCCGGAATTAATTATGTAATGCAGAAAAAGGACGTTAATCCTGCTACTTTAGCGTATGCATTATTCCGCAGTTTGTTGTTGGAATCTCTGTACGTACGAGGCACATTAAATACTTTTATGAAAGATTTATTTAATCATAATTAGTCGATAATATTCGTTAAATTAAAACGGTTGTGTGAAAGATAAAATTTGCTGACGGATAAAAGGATAAATGGAGCATCGTCGAAACTGTATACAGAATAGAACACTGCAACTTCTGTAGTTTTTTTTCTTTCGTGTCACAAGGAATCGCGACTTATCAGACATTTCTTTTCCAAACGTAAATGAACGACGATACTGTCGTTATGCGATTTAAATATTATCTTGACAGGCCGCTCGCAAATCACCCTCGTGTATCGCTACCCGATTGAACGCTAAGGGTTAATTTCGTTTCTCGGACGAGACCCCGCCCCGAATTCAGGCACGCAACACAAAAGCGTGATAAATGATTTATTCGCCACGGTAATTATTCTCGCGGAATAATTCACTCGGGCCCGCCGTCGCACCCTCGCTCGCGGCCCATTATTTGCGCTTCGGCTTACGCGAGGTCCGCGTCTCTCATTCCGCCGTTACGGTAACGCGGGACCGTTAGCGGAACGCGTCCGGTATTCCGGTGGTTGAATTTCCACGTGAAAATGCATACAGGTGTACGTAAGACGTATGTAAACGAGACTTGCATCAACAATTTACCGTTGCGCCCGTGCGTCAGCGCCATTCGTACCTGTCGCGTAATAACGTACACGGAACACTCCTCTCCTCGCGTCGCGTCGTTCATTCAAGAAAATTGTTTGTGATGCGGACCAAAAAAAAGAGGAATGAAAGAGAAATGTCCACTCGCAAGGGAGAAAACGTTGCGCGTGTATTCAGTGTCCCGGGCATCGCGTGCTTTCTCTCAAACTACGAATAATGAAAAACAAGCTAATGAGATGCCGCTTGTTTTAATTTCAAAGTAGCGATGGCGCTTGCGCGCAAGGATTCAAGGAAATCGAATAGCAAAGAATAAAGCTCTAAATATACTGGTTTCAGGTCGAATAAACTTTGCAAATTTGATAGCTTGAAAATTGTCGTACACTCAAATTTAATTTATAATTACTTTTCAGACAATTATACAAAATTCTTCTCTTTTTTTTATAAAATATATGTAAATTTTTCTTTCTGAAAAATTTTAGAAACGTATTTTTTAGTTTTATCATACGAGTGAGTGTTCTTTTTTTTATAAGCGCTGTTCAATTAAAAGGTCTCGAGGGAAAACGTTACTTCGTGTTCGATTTCGCTGGAACATTGCTCTCATAAATTTTTATCTTGCGATTTAAATAAGAGTTTTTTGATAAAATGTCGGAGATATTCCGTACATGTGCGAATAGAAGGGTTGTGTATCACTGTCGACCGCACTCAAAAACATGTCGCGTTGGTATACACGCCTAAAATATTTACGTACACCCGCAACTATGCATGAAAGAATATGAATATCCCTGGTTGTCTGAGCTTTTGTACCCATTGAATTTAAAATAATGGCCATATTTTTAATGCGTCACCGGGAAGTACAACGCGTCACGATGATCTACTATATCCAGGGATCTTCGTATTATAACCACGGACGAATAGAAATCCCGGCGCGGGATTGAGATAAATAACGGCCATTTGTCGAAGTATTCCGCTCATAGAACTTAATCGATTCTTTAGCTAAGAAGGATGTCACCGTAAACGGAACGCATTGCAAAATTTGTTTTCGCTTCGAGCCCGTGAATTTTAATAAAACTCCTTAAAAAGTGAAGACTTATCAAACAAGTTATTCGCAATGCAATACGTCACTCATCTTTTCATCTTGCGTATAACAAATAAAATGGAATGAAATCCGGTACGCGAAATGATTAAACGATTTCGATTTTGTAAGAAAGTTAAGAATCCGGGGGAAAATCACTATACGTACTTGGACCCGAAACGACGCACGGTAATTAAATTTGCTTTGTCATTTTATCTTACCAACCATTCAACATTCAGTAAAGACAAATAAAAGTCGTGCATTTACAGTGAATACCAGGTCGAGCATCCGGCAACAGATTCGCGGAACAAGCGAATGTAGCCGAATACTGATATTCTCGTAACTATGAAATATGGAAAACAAACGTGCCTGGCTGGAGGTGGACAATGGGAGGGTACAGCTCGTTTCAGTTAACGAATATTTCGTTACACGACGGTGCGCGATGAACCAATGTACTGACACAACGCTACATTTCTTCATGGCTTTCCTTACTGTCGAGATACACATATAATTTGATTTTTTTAAAATTTCACTCAAATAATAAACATTCTATTCATTGTTACATGATAAAAATTCGCATCGTACAGATAATTTCAAAGTTTAACAAAAGTCACAAACTTTTACTTATGATCTTCATAATTTAATTACAACACAGAGAAAATTACGGCTATCAATATTAAATAAATGAAAGAAACACTGCTTTCCATGCAACTCTCCCCCTCCCCCCATGTGTGTAATTACCGTGTGTCCGTCAAAATTTTTCAATGCTCAATAAAAACACACAAAGATATATTGACTGAATTATGTTAGACGTACTCGAACTTGAAATAATTCCTGCACTAGATCCGGTAACACTTCTTTGATCTCTTTCTCTACAAAAATGTATGCTTGATTTTAGTGGCCGAGCTGAGCCTTAACATTTGCGCTAATAGGATAGAGCGTTTCTCCTCTTTCTCGAAAGCTCAAGAAATTGGCAATGCGGCCGATTACACATGTCGCATTCCGAACAGCAGAGTCACGCCCGTCCATCCATCCACCGGTCGATCGCTCGATCGAATTGCTAGTCTCCTTCGTGAATGCCCTCTAATTGAGAACTGCGAGTTGTGGGATCCTCCAAGATCCAAATGCACGCGAGCGGAAGTCGAATAGTCACGGTCGCTTCCGTCGTTAGTGGGCTCGCGCGCTCACCGCCTAATTGCGAGGCGCGATTCAATGGCGGCGGGAAAATCGAGAGGCCGAACTTGTTTGCGGTCGTCAGAAACGAGTGACGAATTAACAGCGGCCGCAAACGACATGCCGATGGCCGACTGCTGCGGTTAGCGCGACTGCGGCGTTTGGAACGACGCGTAGGGCCGACGTTCGCCCCGTGGGTTTTCATTGAAATTCATCGGGGAGAACGGAACAACTGTGTAACTACAACGCGCGGGTATATTTTGTACAAAGCGCACGAATACGTACGCGCGCGCGAAAACGGGATACAGCACGAGAACAGCGCGACGGATAGTTGAATATTGGCCGACATGACGAATGTAACCCTGCCTTTCCCGTGTCGGCGTAACGTTATTACGTATCGAAAAGCTTTTAACTCTTAAGCACTCGCGTAAGGTCAATTTGGCCCGAGCGGGTCTCCTGTCGTTTGAATTCTTTATTAGAAAAATGAACGAAGGAAAGAGACCGTCTCGCTTAAAATCTGCTATTGTTAAACTCCGCCTAGAAGTGGGACACGAATTTTATCTCGCTAAATAAATCCCGTACCTTTCTTTCTTTCGTTTTATATTGTAGAATGTTCGAGAAGTATTCAGACGTGATAAAGTTCCCGACGGAGATCAAGAAATTTAATTGGAGTAAAAACAATAGAAAGTATATTGTTTACGATCACTGCGCTATGCAAGCTTAATTTTCGTACAATTTATTTCAGATTGTATAACGAAGAACATTTTATTTATAATTGGCAAAACAACAAAGGACTCTCCATAATGAAATTAATAAGCGACAAGTAAAAAGGGGCTTTGAGAGTCAACGCGGTTGACGGTGCATGATTTAATCGATCTTTAATAACTAATAGGTTGCATAATTATAAATCGGACGTTCGAGTCCAGCGGAGGCTCAGCTCAAAGCGGAGCCGAAACGTCTGATTTATAATTATATATCCTATTAGTTATCAAAGATCAATATAATTAACTTACGCACCGTCAACCGCGTTGTACCCTCAAAGCACCTTTTCACTTGCCACTTGTTAATTTATTTATAAATTTCAATGAAGAAGACGACTTGTCTATTTGCGAAAACTTTTATTGCGTGAGTAATGGTTAAAGCTTCTGAAAAAAAAGAGAATCTTAAATAAGTATGGAAACGCGAGACAGGAATTTTAAGAAGCTTTTGTGACGAAACTAATTCATAACGGTTGAGGATGGTTCGAGGATAAAATTAGATGTTACTGGAATTTTTCAAGTACCGTTCGCGAGAGGTAATGAATTGAAGCAGTGACTGGAAGATAAACGTTACGGGCTTCCTTTAAAGACTTTTAAGAGGGCTTTTCTAAGGACGTAATGCATGAAGAACACGAAGCATTTCATAGTTAAATAAGCGGTACAATTGATTTTACGTAATTCTTTGTAAAACCCCGCGATAAAAAATGTCGAGTGCAAATTCAACCCTGTGAAATACCTTAGTTGGAAAATTCGCTATTGCAAGTGCTGCGAATATCTCCGTTCCTTCCGACTACCAAGACTACGCAAGATAAAGTATCTCGTACTTTTACTTCTTCTCGCGTTTTATTACGGAATTGTAGACTCGGAGAAACGAGGGAGAGAAATTAATGGTAAAGAAATTAAAAAATCAAGAGTAGCGTAAATACGATCTTGTTCCAGGTATACGTCGTAGAGTTTAAAAAATAATTTAATTAATTAGCTTTAATATTGTTGCTGTATAATACACTTAATGAGCAGATATTATAACACATTTGTAAAACATCAGAGATAGTACTTAGAATTTCAACACTCTCTGTGGCGCGAGGGTAAAAAAATTAGAACATCTGTTTTTTAATCATTCCTCTTTGTTTGCCAAGTTTTAAACTTTACAAAGGTTACACGTAACAATGTTCAGGCATTTTGTGCGATGCATGTGCATAAGCTCTGTGTACACGTTATGATATAAATAAAGATTTTAATTACTTTTCTGCATTATTCATTTTAATTTCGTAATTCCACGTCTCTTTCTTTATTACACAATAATTTCTATGTATTTTAACAAAATTATGAACACACGCGTTTTATAGTAAATTAGATCGTAAATGCTTCGTGCTTGTACACCACGTATGTACATTTGATTTTATTTGACAGTAAAATAGTGTACGTTTTAAAAATGCATTTACTAATTAATGTATTAATCAAATTTATTATTCCAAATGTATGTTGTTGTAACTTTACTAATTTTAAATGTAATTAATAAAATTACACGTAGAGTAAAATTTCTAATTCAATTACAAAACTCTTCCACTTTGAGGATTTACAGGATTTTAAAGATAACGTATAGATGCAGCAATTACAATTAGAGCCGAGCAATAAAATTAGATATTTGTCAGTGCGTGTTCCGTTGATTATGCAGATGCAGTTAATATTTGTCATTTGTTTGCTTTGGTGCTATTTATCGCGATATACCGCCGCCTGTTTTTACTTCATTCAGTCACTGATATACCACTGACTTAGTGCAATAATCGCGGGTAATGGTATAATCGGACGTTTTATGCAAATTAAGGCAGCCATTTAATTCCTTAATGTACTGTGCATGTAAAGTGTAACATTTAATATGCCCGCTTTTTCCCCTGCTACCGCCAAGGCCGTATGTGTATGCGTTTATGCGGCACGAGATTAGATATATTATGGTAAACCATTAAAGAGAGCTAACCCCTTGAAAGTAGCACGCATCGCAGTTATCCAACCTCGCGAGCATGTCAGGCTCGCTTTAACGCTAATTAATTCTAACGAAGAGCACTCGGGCATCGAGATCTTGACAACGTGGAAACCGCAGCGTAGAAACAAATGCGCGCGTATGTTCAAAGAACGTTGCTGAAGATACTTTTTTTCCGATAATAACCCCACTGTATAATTAAAAAAATAAAAGTTAAACGCTACATTCTTTGACGTTCTATTTATTACACCAGACCGGTATATTTAACGAAATCCTTCATATGTGCGGGACGCGATAGATAAATTTATCACCGCTGGTAAAAAGAGGAGCAAACTTGAACAATTATTCATAAAAGAATAAACCCGCAAATTCCCCTTTGCTTTGCCTTTGTCAGGGCGGGAATTGTTTACCGGCGACGTCAAAAAGAAACTCTTTTACAGCAGTTTCACAATAACGGATTAATTTGCGTAAATTTTCTTCGATGTTTTAATGGCGAGAGGATAAGTGTACGCTTTATCAATGAACCATTAACGCGCACGTGACACACGGGTGGGAAGAGAGCTACATCCGGTTACTGTAATTCGTGCGGGGCGAGGAACACGTCGGCGAAATTAATCGATTGACTGCGCGAAAGGCCTCGCCGAAGTGCCGAAAGAATTTCTAAAGATTTCCCGGGGAAGAATCGGGTTTCCGGCTCTATCCACTCCGTCGCCCTCTTCCCCGCGATCGTCGTTATTCCGCAAGCGGGGTAATCCACGGCTGGGAAACCGATAGAGCCAGCCATTTTCCTATCAGACATTGGAAAAACGTGTCTATCGAATTGGAATATATAACGGCAGCCGGAGGTAGAGGAGAACCGGGTGGGATACGCCCGGTACGCGGTGGTTTCCACGTATCATCTTCCCCGCGCACATAGCCGCGCGCGCGTGGCGCCCGGCACCCCGGATTTCACGAGCGTCCCAGCGTCGGAGAGGGTAGACGCCATTCTTCTCACTTGTTCGCGCACGGCTCTCGTGCGAGAGAATATTTCTTCTTATCGACAAGTCGCAATAGCGGCGTCTGGGAAGATACTCGCCCGCTCGGCACGATGGGCTCTTTATGAGCGAGGCAGATTTACAGGCGTGGAAAAGCTCCGGCCCGCGCGCGCCGGTAGAGAGAGGCTCCTCCTACCGTCCTAGACAAGAACGCGTGCCTTTATCGCGCGCGCGATACGAGAACAGCTTGTATTAAGGGGGTTATCGTCTCGAGCGGCGTTTTTATCTGGCGAACGGTGCAGCCGTGAAGAACGTTCAAAGGAGGACGCGATAAATTGACGCTCGCTGGGGTTAAACAGAGAAAATTGGTAACGTCGCCACGTGCAATTCTCCAACTTTGTAACATGTTACGCGGCCATAAAGGTTTTAAGTAACGTAACGTGTGGGAGACACCGCTTAAGATAAGCTAAAAATCGTACTTTGCTCCTGTGAATTTTTTCACAAGAGTTTTACATTCTTTTTCGTTTACCTTTCAAAGTAATTTGTATACTAGACAACGATCTCGTGACACAATTTGATGAATTTGCGTTCGTCTAAATTGAACTTGTCCCCAATTTGTCAAGGGTTCCAAAAATATATTTCTAATTTTAAGATCCTAAATGCTGAAATTTTTTCTGTTGATTGTGCAGCTTTTTGCTCTGTGCAAAACTACAAACACAGGTCGCATTAATTGCCCCGATGAACAGGGCGCAATCAATACTCCATGATTTCCGGGTCACTTGGCGCCGCTTGACGGGTTCGGTACGTTTGCGGATGCAAAGAAATCCTCGTACGACGTATCCTCGGTGGTCGCAAACAAGAGCGGACATTCTCTGTACCGATTGATATAACGAGGTGCATTAATTAGACCGATCGATAGTCTGTGATTAACAGGTCAGCCATCGCTACCTCGTGTTCCATTTATTTGTGTTCGCTCCGACTACATACACAAACACACAAACACACACACACACACACTCTCTCTCTCTCTCTCTCTCTCTCTCTCCCCCTCCCTCCCCCATTTTATTTTTATTATACCAATAAAGTAGTGCCGCTGCAGGAGGCCTCGAATACGAAGACTTTGATATACTGTCGGTGAATGTATGCAAATGTAAGGGTGCAGCTGTGCGGTTGATGAATGCATCAGAATATGTTAATTAACGTGGACAAGAAAAGATAGCGCTAGCCTGCGAGTAATGCCAGACTCATCAATTTCTTTACGTCAATTGTACATAAGCACGCTTGCACCTTATTATTACTTTTTGTCGGATTATAATTCATTCGTAAATGTTGCTTCATATTTGTTTTCAGATGAAGTGAAAGAAGGTCTCGCTTTTATATCACTCGTATACCTTTGTGTACAGTATAACAGAAAACTATAACCAGAAAATTGACAGCTGACATAAAAATCTTTATCGAACTCGGCGTGTATTCGGGTATACATATCTCGCTATAACGGAAACGAGGCGAGATTCATCCGCGTTCACCGCGAAATAATTGAATAAGATTTCGCCTCCCTCAAAATAAAGCATTTTAGCGCGGCAAGCAGAGTAAACAGGGTGTACTGATTATATAAAGGTTCAGCTGGAGAAGATAGCTTATTCTTTTGACGCGTACCCTCACTCTTTGCACAATAACTCGGCTCGTTATTACGCATATGTATATGTCGGAAAAGAAACGGAATTGACGCACGATTATCTAGCGTCGACGATTATGAAGAATTAACTGTACATGGCATTAAATAATTATTTAGCGTAATAAATTACTTCTCGTCCAATTCTATCATGATTGTTTAAGTGTCATAATTATTTAACAATTTATACACAAACATTATGATGGAAGCATCGATTATCGAACAATAATTTCCTTCCTTTTATAATGTCCTTCTATTTATAATGTATTGCTGAAGAGGGTCACATTTGTAGACCGAAATGTTCAATGTTATCTATTTTCTAATATATTTTTATACCAAGACTTTTGTATGTAATTAATTACCTTCGATCTGGTGACGGATCACATTGTCTATATTCTTCGTTTTATCTTAACTACCAACATTGTTTTTTAACATCAAGAATGATTTGACGCCAGTACATGACTAACAATAATTAAGCTCTCAATCGACTATAACTGGCAACGTGTTTTTAACACAGAAAATTTATTGCGAAAAATATCACCTCAGCTACACTGAAAAAAATTTCTGGTTGAATATGGACGAATCAGATAATTCCTTTAGGATTTACCAGAATTCCTTTAGGATTTACCAGAATTCCTGTAATCCTACAAAAATTCTGGTAAATCCTAAAGGAATTCTGGTAAATCCTAAAGGAATTATCTGATTCGTCCATATTCAACCAGAAATTTTTTTCAGTGTAGGGTTCAAACCTGGACTTCCCCTACTTTATAGGCGGGGGCGTCTCACCAATTCGACCACTGAGGCATTGATTTTTAAATTTATATTTGCTTTTTTGGAGCCTTATTTGTATTATTTGTATTATTAATTTAATTCCTCTTTTTATTCTTAAAAACTAAAGAGACAATCTGTAAAACTTGCCGTGAATTAAAGTCTTTATTGAGCCGCTACTAGATACTACTTCCTTACCGATACGCGCACGTCGAGCCGAGATTCTCACGGGAGAATATTCTCTTCTTATCGTGACAGAGAAATAACATATTCTACAACGATGAGATACGCTGAGCCTTTCGAGAAAATAGAATCTCCATGCTACGAAGAGATTGATATATGTTCAGAGCAGGTTTAGGGTTTATCTATCAGACCGACGATGTGTTGCCTGCAGGCAGTTGAATCGGATAGCTGCTGCAGACTATTTCCTAGGTTTGCTTTCCTATTGTTAGCGGTTTTCTGTTATCACATATACATACATCATTGCGCGATGTGATATCTTTTATTGCGGTATATCATATCTAAAATCGTATTTACGTGCGTAATTCCAACTCCATGAAAAACACGAATCCATTTCGTCATCTTGGATTATTTAAGTACAACGATTTCCAAATTAATTTGGTACAATTAGCAAAAAACGTGTAAAGTGACAAATAAAAAAAAAGACAGTCTAATCATTATTTCAGTCTCACACTTTATAACACCGTTTCGCCTGGAATAATTTCCTCTACTTTTGCCAACGCAATAATCTTTATTCATAGCGAGAGGATTACGAGTGTCTTTACATCGCGACAATTTATCCCACGTAGAAAGTAAACGGATCGCCCGGATTTCCGCAAGGAATGCGAATCTCATTGTTTAGGACGAATACGACGCGCCCGGCTATTCTAACGTCGAATTAAACGGAACAACGTAATCCCTTGTGACTAACAGATCGCCCGACAATTTAATTCCTCCTGTGTCAATTCAAATCGGTCCTCCTACCGGGGACATCAGCCGGTGTCTCAGACAGCTCGCGGACAACGTCGAAGTGCCCGGCACGAGCGCCTCGTGTCAGCGTGATTGGCCACCGTTCAGCTGAAACGTAAAGCGACGCAGTCGCGCGTCGACAGATGTTTGACTTTGGATTAAACGATCCGTCAGACCTAAACGATCGCCGTTAATCGCTGGAAAGCGGCGGAATCGCGTTACACGATTATTCACGCGCACGCTCGTAATGCGCGCAATTCAAAGGGAATTACGCGAGAGGTGAAAGCCGATTTACTCCGACGTATTCGGATCGGCGTGGCGGACGTAACATCGCGGAAGCAAAAACTCGGTTATTACCGCCGACGTTGAGCGTTTCGATCGGCATCGCGAGCGCGGACGTTGCTCGATTCCGATCGCATTTTTTCGCGCCGGGAGCCAAGTATGAAAGGACGCGCTACGCGGAATGGATTCCAGTAATTAAATTTTTCTCCTCCGCTTCTCGCTCTGTACCGCGTGCATAATATATCATTATCTGGAGGAAGATAAGCTCCTTTCAAAAATAGCCCCATCGACTTCTGAATTGAAATTCATAAAAAGTCACTCCCCAAAATCTCGCGACACCTGAATATAAAAACTGGAACTCGCGAAACTGCTCTGGGGAAAAAAACAGACAGTCAGCAACCCATTTTGTTTTAAATCTAAAAATTTTTGACCGTTTTCTTGTAGTTAGGCAACTTAACATTTCGGTTAGTGCCTCTTAGGTGAAAATTATCTTTGCGTTACCGAATATCGACAGAACTAATTGAGAGAATTGATTAGTGTTACTTAAAAGTCTTTTACTTACGCGGGGTAAAATTCGTAAAAGATTAGAGTTACAAACAATCGAAGTAATTCAATTACTAATTGTGCGCCCCAACATGGGTAGCTGTCATTTTCTTTCCCAGGGTGGTATCTATACAAGTGGATTTATACCGGCTTTTCCCTATCGTGTGTGGTTTTAAAAAAGTAAACAGCGGTAATGCGTAATCGTACTTCCGCCTTCCCCCTGCAAACGCGGCGGGTCATAATTCTTCTTCTTTTTATAAGTATAAACGACGCGGCGAAACGGCGCTTTTGCAGACGTTAAGAAGTTTCTTAAGCTTTTAGGAGCACGAAACGTTGCGAGCACTTGGAAGCTAAACTCGCCGACAAGAAGGAAAGCGGAAAAATGGCGCTGGAAAAAGGAGAAAAATGTAAAACGCTATATTCCGCGACGATGAACCAGGTCAGATAGCCGTTCGCATATGCACGAGCGTTGTCGAACAATTAATCGGTGGTGATAATTTATCATTCGCGTGCACAATAAACGGAATGGCGAGCATTTGTCACACGAGACTCGCGATTATTATGCATCCGATTAAAAGTAATGTGTAATTCAAGTCAACCACCCTACATTGTTGTTTTTTTAAGTTTCAAAGCGTTCGAGGCGGGTTTAATTAAAGAAGACAGAGCTCCTTCGACGGGCAGATGTCGACCTCGTCGCGCACTTTTTCACCGAGTCCTCGCCGAACGGTCAGCGCGTTATTTACATTTAACCCACATGCATACCGCGCCGTAACGCGGGAAATTGTCCTCGCACCTTCAACCGGAAATAAATGTCAATACGGCGGCGCGCGAACCGCCGGAGCCCGGGTCGCAAAATGAACGTAAGGGATCGCCTATGCTAATTTATGGACGAGGCTTCCCGTGGCTGCAAAATGAAAATGATAAGCGTTATTTAAATCGCGTACGCGCGCGTACGTACACGCGGCTAGATGCGGCGCCGTCGCCATGAAAACGTGGCCAACGTCGAGCGGTGTTTGTAAAATACACAAGTATTATATGATGGGAGAGACGGAGACAGAGACAGAAAGAGAGAGAGAGGGAGGGAGCTCGCGCGCACGCCGCGCACTTTTGTTCGCGCTGCTGCATTATTCATGAGTGTACTTATAAGCCACTATTGCATCGCGTTGCACCGCGCCGCGTTTCGCCCCCTCACTCTCTCGTTCTCCTCTCTATCGCGCCCCGCGTCGCCGGAAGAGCCGTTCTCCGCGCGGCGAAAAATCGACTACGGGCTCTCGGGGCGTATACGCGCCCCGCTCAGGCGATGTATCTCGTAACGAAAACTTTATCGGAATCGCGCGGCTGCGAGCTTTAAGCCGGGGATCCGGCTTTCGACAGGACGACGCGGCGCCGACGCGACACAGCAGGCTTTCGGGATCGCCGAAGCCGCCCCGCGGCGGTCGCTTGCCCCACATAACGCGGGGCTTACGATACTTCGATAGCACCGCCGCGGTGTATTAATGTTATTCTCTTTCTTCCCCCCCCCCCCCCCCCGCGAGATTTCTAGAACCGCGAGACCAGAGACGCGATCGATACTTAAGGGCCTGAGCAGAATGGCTGCCCTTAAGAAAAGAAACTGATTAGCAGCATCGGTAACTGATAACGTTGAATCAGTAACTTGTGGCGTTCTATCAGTGACTGATTACAAGAGGCAGCTACTGGTAATGTTTCTCAGTTAACGTCCAGTTTCAATGATCAGTTTTTATATCAGTAACTGGTAAAATTGTTTCAGTGTACTGGTTGTGCTGTCATCAATTACAATGATCAGTTAGTAATCAGTTTTTTATCAATTTTGACTGCATTTTTCCCTTAAGGGTGTCTTGTACCCTTAAAATATAAGACAGTTATTGTGCGTTACCTCAAGACAAAGGCTTAAAACATAAAACATTGTCTTAAGGCTGTCTTAAGAGTATAAGACAGCCATTCTGCTCAGGCCCTAAGCCTCTCAAAGGCCGAACCGGTCAGTTTCGCCTTTGGTCTGAATTTAATACCAAAACACGTGATCCATTTGTACATAAATTTTCTCAACTTTCAATTTCATAAAGTTAGTTCGGCTTTCAAGAGGCTCATACTTCTCGCAATATATCTGTCATTAAGATATTAGCTGAAATTAATAGGCAAAAGACATTATCGAAAGGAAGGCGTCGTTAAATGAAAGCATTGATCTTAATTTTTGCAGAAAGTCCCTGAAGCAATCGATAATATTGAAACTTTCCATACCTTTTCCAATACGTACTAATTATCTGCTCATTTTATTAATTTAATGTCGCAGGAAATTTTCTGGCCTATTGAAAGCGATACCAGAACCGCGAGATATTGACCGTTTCGGGAAAGCTAACAGGCAATACCAGTATATATTTATAATCTCTTTAATAAATAATAATCACGTAATGTATCGGGTCGCTTTGACGTAAATTAAATTTTAATTTAAATCAAGTACTTTGTATTAATGACTCGCTGCTCGTATAAAAACTGTTCAAGGCTAAACCGCGGAGTGCATCGAGCATTAACTAATAAAAACATTCATGAGATTGACTCTCGCGTCGATTCAAAATTAAATTTTAATAGAAGGGAAATAAATCAGTGTAATCACCCGCGCGATCACGTAACCCGACAAATATTACGTTCAGGTGTACCACTGGCTACAGTAAACTTTCAAGCTTATACAGTCGCTCGTTCAAGAGGCGGGAACTTGGGCGCGTTTTTTACAAGGCTGAGAACCGAGGAGAGGCACACGAGGTAAAAAAAAAATACTCGTTAACAACGAAAGAACTTTCTCTCGCGTCGGTGATAATCCACAGCTATTTTCCGGCTGAAATTTTTCGCGGGCCTCCCTTCCTCCCTCGCTAAATTAATTAGCGCGTCGGTCCACGTTACTCGCAATCAACGTTCTTAATAAACTCGATATTTAACATGCACCGCGTGCCATTTTCGCACTGACGGGCGACGTGAGCACAGCGAGAGTGAGTTTTCTTTCCCGGCAAACACCACGAAGGAGCGGGTTTACGATGGGAGGAGCACATACTCCGCGTAAGACGGAGCAGACGCCTCGTTAAAACTCTCGGGAGATCATTCTTCGGTAAACGCGTCGCGCTAGAATGTGAAAACGTGTACTTAACCGCACGTAACTTGTCGAAAGTATTTATCGGATGTCGAGAAGATGGCATGCCGGGCGTTCCCAAGAAGCTTTTTCCCATTTCGCGCAAAGAGGCTTTATTCCTCGAGCTTCCTTCGAGTGAAATATTGATCATTCGTCGAAAGCTAGTATCGAGAACGTGATATACCGCGACAGTATGACGCGACAAATGCCTCGTTAATTTCTCCGAGGCGATTATCGTCTTGTTAGACGCGCGAGCGTGATTGTATGAAGAACGAAGGCTCTTCACATGTTCTTCAAAGCTTTAAATTCTTTTTACGGGCGCGTATGTTCCTTGAAATTCATGGAAATTCACGCTAAAAACACACGTCTCGCGTACGTATCACGTGTTACGGTTCTTTCCGCGTGTCTCTTACACACCGGCGATGCTTCTCACCTTGTGTCTGCAATATTTACGAGGTACACCGAAATGTCGCGAAATCAAGTCTTTCTAGTATTCCTTATTCGCTTTGATCTTCGTGTCCCTTTTATTTAGTTTCTACGATTTACTTTAGTCCCACATACGGTGGCCAGCTAAGAACTGTTTTGCGGGAGTATCTCATCCAGCTCATCCAGCTCATCCTGCAGCTCTATTGTTTAATGAATGTTGTTCAGGACTTCTGTCCGTCACAAGATTGAGCGACCAGAGGACGGAGATGAAATATTAATAGTATGCGTGCTAAATTTGAGCAAACTTTAATGCCATTGAGTAACAATTTAAGAGATCGTAGATATCGCAACCTTAATTCTAATTAAATTATAATGTGAAAACATGTGTCAAAGGTTTGGTGAATCAAACGCAACGTTTAAATTAACAATAGTCAGTGATTAAATTATAATATAATATTAAATGTAGTTTTTAAATGACTATAATCAAGCGATTATTAACAGAAAAGGACACGGATAGAAACGTAACGTATTTGACTAATATCGAATTCGAATTATAAAATTATTAAAATATTACAATCTCAATGTGAGAGCAGAACGTTCTTGAACTTAATCTCAATGTAATATATGTACTATGAGAGCGATATGACTCTGAGGTATTGTTGAGAGAGATGCTACACAAGAGACAGAAAGAGAGAGAATCGGCTCTGAGAATGAGTCCTTCAGGGTGAGCTCTGAGAAGTCTCTCGGATCTATCCTCTAGCGATGAACTTCATCCAGTTCGCAAGAGGATGAGAGTTAGCCCTGATCCGAGGACACTAAAAAAAGAGACGTAGCTACACCCGAACCGATCCTTGCACTTAGCTTTTCTCTTCGGCAATTTGATGATTGTATGAAATCCAGTCTCATGCGTGCTCCTTGGAATGAATGGTTTTCCGTGACGTTGATAACTTTGAGACTCCCAGACGTTGTCAGACAAGAGATGGTGTAACGTCCGAAACCACACCGGATCACCTCGTCTTCCTTGTTAGTTTTTAGAATATGACTTTCTCAATCTGAGTTAAAACACAGCCACTTGCACCGAAAGATTCAAGAAGAAGGGAGGATCAACAACCGACCCTAGCAACCGCCACCTCGCAACCGCAGGAGCCCGAGCGGACAAAAGAAAACGAGGGAAAAGCGCTATGATTGGTCTTGAGTCTTTCGAGATCTCGATTACTCTGAGCGGCATTATTTAAACATCTATAAAAAATTGTACATCATTGTACAAGCATTGACATTTTCTAAGTCTCTCTACATTTTACAAATAATTATGGATTACAAATTTCAATAGTGTAAATCTAAATAATGCATCTTTTATATTTACGCATAGCTTAAATAACAATTATATACAACTTGCTAAAATATAGAGAAAGATACGAAATATATTTTTGATAATCGATGATTGAATTTTTATTTCATTTCTACTGCGTTTGTTAGCTCACGGAAAAAGCGAGGGGAGGAGAGAGAGAGAGAGAGAGAATGAATTTTTAGTCAATTAAAAGCGTAACCGTCGTGTAACTTTTACATGAATTTCCGTTTATCTGACGCGAGTTCTAGCGTAGACGGCTAAATTCATCATTCACAGTACTACGCATTTTACAAAAGCAATCAAGAATTCAATCATAAAGGTTTAGAGTGTGCAAACTTTTCGAGCATGCATTATAAATCTCAAGTCCTGCGAGATTTGACTGCATCGTTAGCAAATAGTAGAACGAGGAAAATAAACAAAACGCAGGTGGTCGCTCGAGATCTTATGGAAATAAAAATCTAACAATGCGCCGATCATACTTCCAGCTCTCTCACGGATATATCCCATTTTGCGGTTTTACGATTTACGGTTGAACGTAAAAAGTAGTCAAATGCAATTGCAATTTCGCAATATTAATGTCGTAAAAATTCAAATATCTTTTATCGTTCTCTTTTTTCATCTTTTTTTTTACATATCTTCCCTGCTTTCTCCTTTTCAAAATCATACGATATTGCAAGGTATACAACCACAGAAAAAATTTCCAGATCCAATGCTATTACACTTTAATGTATCATAAAATAGGATCGATATAGCGCCAATCATATTTATTATAGAGAAAGGAATATTTTAATCTCAAATGAAAAATTTTTTAATCAAGAATAAAATGACAGTACGTATCGTCTTTCGTCGAATATCGCGGTGCCAACTTAGTGCGTAGTGGATGGAGGGAAAATTTATTCTAAACGCGAGAATATATAAACTTACATTTATATAAGTTACCTTTGCCTCAATATAGTAAGTCAATCTTTTTTTAATTCGATAGAGGAGAATAAGAATTATTGATTTTATTGTGACATTGTCTTATTTTTATACCAAATGAGGTTGTGAGAAATATAAATGCGTCAAGAATATTTTTTATCTTGGTAACAGAAATTCTTCCCGAGGGTGTATGTGTATTTTAACAATCAAGGTTATGTGATTTTTGCAATTAGTTAATTTTCACACGTATAGTAGCTTTTAATATCAATTTAGGATAGTGTAGGTAATCGAACTCGCTACAAGTGTTTTACGTAAACTTTCGACCGCGGTCTAAATCTATTTGCGTCGATTATAATCGACGCTTTCAACACATCTGTCGATAGAACTTTCCACTGCTGCACTTTGGAAAGAATTCGCGATTAAGGTGGCACTCGTCAATGACCAGGACATCCCCTTCGTACACTTATCGGTCATCGACACGCGAGGTAAACGCTTCCTGTGAAGTATTGGCGTTAAGCGCGCACGTGGTGTTGTTACAAGCCGATTCGCACACAGACGCACGAAATTTTGTCTCGATTCGGCGAGAGTCGACGCTCGTTTTCCAGGGTACACACAATATGTGCCCCGTGAGAGCTCCCGCCGCTGGAAATCAGCAGTTTTCACCGTGAATGCCGACGGCGGGGACCGCAAAAAGCGGTAGAAAGTTACGGTTGATATGCGTCGTGGGCACGTAACACCCGACGAACACGAGAGCCAACTTCTTGCCGCTTGGTGCGCGATACCGTCCATCGTTCGCAGAGAAGGAGAGAAAGAAAGAGATAGAGGAAGAGAGAGAGAGAGAGAGAGAGAGAGAGAGAGAGAGAGAGAGAAATGCAAGAGACGGCATGCAACCTTTGTGCGGAGCGTCTGCGTGTATGCGCTCCGTGTTTACGCGTGACACATCGCGAGAGAGCGTGGTGCGCGACACTCGGCAAAATCTCTCGAATGCGAGCTGCGACGGTGAAACGGCCTGCCAAGGGCTGAATTGGCCACACGACGGACAATGCCCCGCGCTTTCGATACTGAAACTCGAGCCAGGGAGGCTCGTCGTTAGAAGGGTTGAACAGGTATAATGTCATTTGCAACAAAAACCGAGGATTCGATTGTGATGTCGTTTATTAGACCGGTAACAAAGGGCTTGCCATTTCTATCAAATAAACTTGAAGACAAAAGGTTCTTTCAAAATACTTGTAATAATATTTCTTAATCAGAATAGTAGCTATTGATTCTTCGGATTGACTTTAGTCTCTGAAAAGGAAAAAAAACTATCTCGAAGAGCAGTTCTCTTTTTAAAGTATATTCTAATTAAAATTGAGCTTGATAAAAAGACAACAAACTCATTGTACCGTCTTATCATTATTCATTATTATAATAATATTGGAGATCAGTTTTAGAAGGTATTGAACAACGTTGTGAAAAAAAATACATTATTCAAAATTAATTATCTTGGCGATTAATAAATATTATCTGCGGACACTAGAATTAAGTTTCTTACAATGCACTATGTTACTAATTAGAAAAAACATTTTATTTCCCGGATATGTCAACTTCCTTTCTTCGGAATTCGTATTCTCTTTTGTTTTTGCTCGGGCTACTTAAAGTTTGCTGAAAGCATTCTTCGTAAATTCTTGTGTTTTTCAACGTCCTGACGTTCCAGCAGGACGCCCGGAGCGACGTCAACGAAGTAACTCCGAAGGGTTAACGATTCTTCAAAGTAAGGAACGGCAACTATTCTCCCATCTATCCGAGCCTCCATTTTCAGGCCGTCGGCAGTTTGCTAAACTATCTTCGTAACAGTTAGTCGCGAAAAGCAAAAGTGTCAACATCGTTTCCGTGCAGCCGACATGCAATTATTCCATTGGAAATTACATTCTCGCGTAGGAAAATTTATAAATTAAAAAAATTTCACTTAAACATGAATACGAAGACAGGATTACAATTTTGCATACAGTATTCAAAAATATTTAAAACGATACTAAAAGGGAGAGCACTTTAATCTTTCTAAAAGTCAGTGCATTATAGCTGTGAATCAGTGAATATTTACTGTTTTCAGCGATACTCCACTGATTGACTTTTATAGAGTAGACGATTTCCGCCGATATTAATTTTTTTTACATCATTAAAATTGGGCTGGAAACCTTATTAATCATAGTACGATCTTATTTTGCAAGAACTCATCATTACGTAATTTATATATAGGCGTGTACCGAATTGAGTACTGAAGTCATCCAATCTAACAATAAACATACTTCAGAAATGACGAGGTAAATTCGAAGTTCTATTATAAGAGATAGAGATTAATTTTCAAAACAAAATTAATTTTTGTAATTAATCGATAATATTTCGCAAATTAGTTGTTTACGGTAAATTACACATTTGAAAAAAGCTAAAATTGTAACTTTTAAACAAACTCAAGACTTACTGCTTTTCTATGCAAAGATTAATTCACAATCTCGAACTCGGAAGAAAATCAATAATGTTTTTGGAAGTAATTAATGATTTCTCATAAACTAATAAGCCGAAACGAACGGTTCTCATCTCGTTAGAAGCGCTGAAATCTTAGCTTTCCAACGAGACCAGGATCATCTTCCTACGATTTTTCTGTGCGGAGATATTGACGATTATATCGACTCGCGATCTCGATCTCGAGACAAAATCAATTTTATTTTTGTAATTAATTAATGAAATCTCGTAAACTAATGATCCGAGATAAGCGATTCTTATCTCGTTAGAAGCGCTGAAATCTTAGCTTTCCAACGAGACCAGAATCATCTTCCTACCATTTTTCTGTGCGTGTTATTGACGATTATATTGACTCGCGATCTTAATCATTCAGAAGCAGCAGACGACACGTATATGCGGCGTCTCGCGCGGCGTCTCGCGCGACGATGTTTACTACCGAACCCCTGGGCCTCGTATGTTTTGATGCCAGTTTTTTGGGGACGTAGTACGCTCGCGTAATACTTACGTAATACTCGCGCGGCCTTGTCTAATGAATGGGTGCGCGCGCGCCCGATTTTTAAAACGCTATAACTCGGCGAAAAATCGACGTAGCGACACGAGCCAAAAACCAATCTTCTTCGTTTCGCATCACGCAGCTGTCCACATTGAGTATGTATGCTCTTATCATGAAACCCACATACGACAATGGAATAAAATGTGAAATGTGAAATATAAATTATACGTATAACTACTAAATATAAAATGTTGCTGACAAACTATGTTAAACTGTATAGCAAGTTTATTAAAGTTTGATTTTTATCATTAATTATTACATTTTATTAACATGCTTTGATATAATTAAATGTGTCAGGTTTTGTATCAAACTTGTATACTTTTTGTCGACAAAATTTATAACAGACTGTTCTCGATATTCACCAGATGAACTGGAAAATTATTTAAACTTCGTTTGTACGTACAAGATTGCTCCGTTTATATCGGACAATCAATACGATTGCACTCTGATGAAATTAAACTTTGCATTTTTCTAGTTATAAATAAAATAATGCCTCACTCTTTTATTTGAATTAAATTTTTATCCGATAAAAACAGACCAACTTGTAGAGGCCCTCCACCACCCCCGCCGATTTTGATCGGCGGTCCTCTTTTCTTTACAATTTGCTTTTTCATGGTTATTATTTATTTCATTTTACTTATAATTTACTTTACAATGCATACAACATTATAAAAGAAATAATTACATTATAAAATTAAAAATATAATATCTGTACAATACAATATTTCTCTTGACGTTACATCTGAAATATTTAGTATGCACACAATAACATAAAATTCTTGTAAAGTAAACTATGTGCCTATTGTGTACATTTATCGAAGTTTTTAATAATCATCGAATGATATTTCTAAAGTTTATTTTATTTCATTTAATTTATGTATGTAATCACGACTTCCCAAAAAGATCATTAATAAATTAATTATTTCTGTATTCTAGCAGTATTCTGACCTATAGACCTACTTATTCACGTTCTACCTACAGAAATGACGAGATTTTGAAGTTCCACTATAAGAGATGGAGATTGATTTTCAAAACAAAATTGATTTTTGTAATTAATCGATGATATTTCGCAAACTAGTTATTCAAGGTAAATTACTACCGTTTTTCCTTACTACTGTTTTTCTATGCAAAGATTAATTCACACTCTCGATCTCGTAAGAAAATCAATATTGTTTTTGGAAATAATTGCAATGATATGTCGTAAACTAATAAGCTGAGACGAGCGATTCTCATCTCGTTGGAAGCGCTGGAATCTTAGCTTTCCACTGACACTACGATCATCTTGCTTCGATTTTTCTGTGCGAAGATGTGGAATAATTATATCGATTCGCGATCACAACCTGGTACAGACGCGGCATATATGTTTACGGCCAAACACGTGCGCCTCGCGCGTTTTATGCCAGTTTTTAGGGATTATAGCGCCTTCAGCACAAACAAAAAACTCGCGTAGACTTCTTTCATGGTACTTAACTTAAAAACACGTGTTTTCGCACCAGTTTTTTTTGGGATTAAGGCGGATTAGCACACCTGCCAAAGCACAAAAAACTCGCGCGGCCTTCTTTCATGAATGGTGCGCGCGCGTCGGATTTTTAAAACGTTATAACTCGGCGAAAAATCGATGTAGCGACACGAGACAAAAACCAATCTTCTTCGTTTCGCATCCCGCACGCGTATACCTCGAGTATGTTCTTATCATGAAACATACAGTAAAATACTGAATACAAATTATACGTATAACTGTTAAATACAAAAATTTTGCTAACAATCTATGTTAGACTGTATAGCAAGTGTATTAAAGTTGATTTATTTATTATTAATCGTCATATTTTAATGACATGCTTTAATTTTATTAGCATTTTGGTATAATTACATGCGCTAGATTTTGTATCAAACTTGTACTATTTGTGAACATTTTAGAGCGCACAATAAGCTTCTACGAGGAAGCAATAAAATAAAAAACCAGGGAACCGAAAATTATCGAAGATATTTTGTTAACTAAAAAAAATAACATTGTGCGTTGTGAACTTTAATTAATATTCATTTTTTTCTTTCTCGGCTACAGTAACGTTCTATTTTTAATAAATTGATAAATTTATGTCATGGTTTTTTATCTACCTTTTTATATTCTCATATTTTTACCACAGCTTACATTATTACATAATTTTTAATATGGTAAACAATAAAAGTATTATCATATTCATAATGCGTTCCATTACTTTATCCTTATTATTTTTGATTTTGTTAATATATCGCATTAGCTATATTTCTGATAGAAACACACGCTCTGCTGCTTTATCCATGCAGCAGTTTTAACATCATCCGCCTCATCGTTGAAATCACAAATGCTCAGGAGCGTTGTTTAAGAGACTCGTCATAAAAGTCGGTCGCGCGAGAATTGCATTCGAACGACCGATTCGCCATTTTGACGGTGAAACATCGAAACCCGATAAGCGGTCGCGATTATTTAATTATTACCGGGGACGCGTTGCAAAGCGTCGTAGGACATTTCCACGCGGGAAAAACGATAACTATTTACATACGTTCGCATCTCTGGCCGGTTCTAACGGAGGAAGCGAATTATTCCGTTTGAATCGAACTTCGATGAGAACGAGCCACTCAGCGAGTCGGGACACACGGAGATATTTACACTGTCAGGAGGGCTGGTGAGAGTGGATTAGTGCGCGGTCGAATACGTGGGTGCGTTACATGGGACTCAACGCGATTTTCCAATTTACGCCGATCGATCCGCCGCGCCTGGCCCGAGGCGAAAGCGCATATCGCGCATAAAGTAGCCAGTTTTCATTATTGAGGCAAATTCGACGTGGCGTACGCTGCTGAATATTTGCAATTCGAATTAAGGGAAGCGTTAATTTAATGGAATGGCAAAAATAAATGCGCGACCGCGAGCACCTTCGGCTGAAGGAAAAATTCGCTCGAACACTCGGTCACGATTCAGCTTATTCCGCAGAATATTTTTGGCAAGGGACTGATTTTTTATTTAAGGAGAGAAAAAGAGAGAAACAGGGGCCGGAGGGAACAGAGAAAGAAAAAATATAAACGTTAATTAAAGTTTGCTAAGTACAACGCTTACACTTTTAGTTATCAAAACCATAGTATATCTCGGGGTTAATCATCTAATTTTCTACCCGCTATTTTCTTCATTTTCTTGCGTACTGTTTTCAAACAATTATAATCTTGTTCTCATATTATTTCTTATAGAATCAAGTTTAATTTGCTCGTTTTTCTACGGAATGTAATCTAGAAAAGTATCGAATTATAAAATTTTTGCAATATTATCCTGATTTATGACGTACAAATTAACGATGTAATAACCAATAAGAATTTATCTAACACGCTGGGGACGAGACTAAATATTATTTTACGTAAGATATGTATCGCGTGCGTTGCGCAATCAACGCATAATTCTGCAGATATGTAAATATTGAATTTCAAACGTAACAATGAAATCGCGCGATCTATCACTAAGGCGTTAGCTTCGCTTATAGTCTTCTGTGAATTCTCCGCAAAAGCAATTTACGCATATTCGCGTGTACGAACGGACCATGTTCCAAGCTGGCGGCGATCACATCAGTTCTATCCATCGTTCGCGTTTGTACGGCGTTTGTGTCGCACGAACTGTCATTTCCACGCCGTACATTGCACCAGTTAGCGATTAATTTATCCGTCTCTCGGTTGGGTTTTAAGGCTCGCGCAAACAACCGGCGATGTTTGATGAAATACTCGGCGGCGAAATAATGCGCTCACACTTGACCGAAAATGAACGTATTTTTAAATAGCTACATGCAATCGTTTGTATATTTCGTATGTGGATGTTCAAAGTGCAATTGAAAAGATTTGTGAGTCAGTCGTTTATTTGTACTTATCTATTAGTTTTCCACCCAGCGCTTAGCCGGAATAGATAAACTAAACAAAGTTTTTATAGGAAATCGTATGTATTTTGCAAAATTATGAAGTGTAATTAAAAAGTTTGTGAGCGATCCGGATAATTTTAATTAAATATTTATTCAACGATGAATATTTCTCGGTCCTATTTAGATATAAATCAAATTGAAATTTAAACGCCCATTGAATTAGGACCTAGGCAAGGTGGTGGCCATTAAATAGCTTAGTGAATCCATATATACCGTATTTTTCCTACTCTGTACTGTGCGCCGTTACTATCGGACATATAACACAGATTTTCCTCTCGGTAGGATCATTCTCGTCAGTGAATTCACATGTTCTAAAAATCGCAGAGCGATTTTTATAAATTATTTTAATTTAATTTTAATGCTATACTTAGCATTATAAATTTACCCTTTCCCCTATTGAATTAAAATTCTTATTGCGAAAAATATTACCCCAACCAGGATTCGAACCTGGGACCTCCCTCAATCCGTGCGGATCCTACCGAGAGGAAAATCTGTGTTATATGTCCGATAGTAACGGCGCACAGCACAGAGCAGGAAAAATACGGTATATGGATTCACTAAGCTATTTAATGGCCACCACCTTGCCTAGGTCCTAATTCAATGGGCGTTTAAATTTCAATTTGATTTAAATATTTATTAATTCGAAAGTTAGCCGAAATTTAGTTAGTCCTGTCGAAAGAAGAGGTCAAATTCCGTCGATAGTTTTCTTTCTATAATATTGTGTTGAATAATTTAAGATATAAGAAATAAAAATTTCTACCAGATGATAGTTAAATAATGTTACTCGTTTGTAGTTTATTACTGGTGAAGAAAACATCAGTCAAAGAGGCTCTCTATCACCCCTCCCGATTCCAATCAGCGATCCCCTTTTCTTTTATCTATATATATCTTATAATTTACTTTACTGTATATGTACCTATATTGATGATTACACAGGTCAACACGAATTTTGACTTTGATAAGAGAGTAT
This sequence comes from Vollenhovia emeryi, assembly GCF_000949405.1. NCBI lineage: Eukaryota > Metazoa > Arthropoda > Insecta > Hymenoptera > Formicidae > Vollenhovia > Vollenhovia emeryi. The sequence goes on along the minus strand of NW_011967215.1, from coordinate 331,927 downwards.
GAAATTTCGATAGATTTATCGATAAGTTAAACAAAAAAAAATATATGGCCTGAAAAAGTTTGCTTTTGTATCCAGGAGAACGGTTGATCAATATTTTAGAAAATCCATAGTTTAAATTTTTATTTATAAATAAATCAAAACAAATATACTTATATATGAATTTTTATCAACTTTTAATATCATATCAAATTAAAAAAATTACAAAATAGTAGAAAAAAGTTTAAAAGTGAACCCTATTACTTTTTCTACAAAACAGTTAATTGTTGTTTATCACTTAAGTGACATCTGTAGACGCTGTGTGACAGTTACGCCATCTTTATTTTTTCGCGGTATTTTTAAAAACATCAGAACTATTGAATACTCTTTTTTAATATGATAACTCAAGAAAAAGGATTTATTATCATAACTACCACAAAAGCAAACTTTTTAAGGAATATGGGTATTTTTCCTTTATTTTAAAACATAATGAATAGAAAATTCATAAAATAAATTTTAGGACAAAGACAATTTTTTTTTTGTAGAGTTGTGTTATCTGGCGATAGAAAATTATTAGCTAGAAAATTATTTCAACATTTTCTGTTGTACAAGATTGCTCCGTTTACATCGGATAATCATTACGACTGTATTCTGGTTAAATTAAAGTTAGCATTTTTGCAGTTACAAATGAAATACTACCTCTCCCTTAGATTTAAATTAAAATATTATTCGATAAAAACAGACCAACTTGTCGAGGCCCCCCACCACCCCCGCCGAATTCTTCTCGGCGGTCCTCTTTTTTTTGCAATAATTGTGTCGTGTACATTTTTATTGTTTAATTAATTTTTTGACAATTTAACTTGCAATATATACAAAAATATAAAAGAGGGAGTAAATTGTTGTATATAGTCAAATTGAAAACAGAGGTATTTTACAATGTTCATTACGCTGTACAATATTCCTAAAAATAAGTTTAGTATAATTTAGTATATCCTATTTATACTATACTAAATTATAGAGTGTTGTTAAAATTATTTTTATTAAAATTATGCTTCTTATTAAAAATATAATAACAAATATAATTATATTTATTAGTATTATGTTATTATTCTTATTATAATAATCTGTTTCATGATACAATAATACTAAATATAGATATCTACGTTATTTCATTGTAGCTTTAGATTTATCTATCTTTTAATTATCGAGTTATGTGCCCCTGTCCCTGCCTACCCGAATTCCTACCTACCCGTATTCCGATATATGATCCTACCCTATCCATTTTCCTATCTACCCGCGTTTCAACTTACTAAACCTGCAAGACTTTCGTTAAAACGCGATTTATAAAAGTTCCGGTTTGCGGTTATAATGGCGCGTGATTGGGATTTAATTGTGATTTTATCAATCTCGCACATGTACGAGAGTATATGTATAAAGAAGAATAACCCACCCGAAATTTGACAAGTGAAAAGAAATCAAAGTATTTCTTTTATCACCTTACTTACATACTCCATCAGAGTGGCCAATATTGACCACTTACCTCGTCGTATCCAGCCTTCTTTCGTTGGGCCAGATTGGACATACCTTTCGTTGCTCCTGGCCATACAGTCTGGTCATTTTGACCAGAGATCAATGCGAAGGAAGAAACCTCCTTCCGGTGTCAGTTCATCGTTACCGACAGATATTACGTACGGTTTGATTTATATGCGAGTGTCGAACGTGTCGAAAAATGCACAACTACGCGAGGTTAATTAAAAAAAGAATTTTAATTTAAAAAATTTACTACAGAAAACTGATCAAATATATTTCTACTTTCATTATTTATTCGGGAATACTAATTGTCTCTCCGTGACCTCATCTTTAAATTCGAAATTCAAGTATAGACACAGAAAAAAATTTACTTTGCATTATGCGTAATTAATTTTAATTATATTTCGATAAATTAAAATTTGATGAAATTAAAATCGCAATAACTTCTTGACAATGTTTTTAAAAACCGATCGCGAAAACCGAAAACCGACCGCGAAAATATGAAGATGCGTGTGATTATGCATGTTGTTCATGCGAGGCGCATCTTGAAAGTATCGCAAGATACACTGAACAAATGACGTGAGATCCAGAAAAAAGGATCTTCCAGTACGATATAGATACCGATTCTGTAATTGAATATTATAGCCAAACAATAATCGCAAATAATGCATAGAAATAATTTGAAATATTTTAACATACTCGACAAAATATTTAGAATCTCACGTCATATTATTTCACTTTATATGTGCACCAATATGTTAATAAAAAATGAATAGGTTACAAGAGATTAGCTCGGCGAATGCATCAATAATATTCGCCACGTTTCGTGTAATTTCTGCGATGTGGTTTAACGATTTTCAATGGAAAACAAGCTCAATACACTATGACTTGTAGAGTTTCATAAAATCAAACGCGGGTGAAAGAGAATTCAAAAACCCGTTGAACGTCAAAGGCCCCGCTGTAGGAAGGAATGAATCCCAGATCTTCCGGATTGCCTCCAATAGCGGTCATTTCGGCAGCGAGTTAACGACGATCGTTTCTCAAATCATTGTATCTCGTATATTTTCATTTTTATTGAAATATAAATAATTCTTCCATTACTAGTGTTAATGGGAGAATATTTATTGAGAAGAATATGTATAAAATCTTCTATCTTTTCAGTTAATTTCGCGAATCGACGTCGCGCCCTCGTGCCGAAACCGTTGCTTCCGAGGATCCGAGATTTACGAAAACCAGGGATTAACTCTGGTTCTGCAACGGAGCATCCAACCCCCCACAGTAAAAATCGCGACCACTTCGATAGATAAAATATGTCAAATAAAATATGAAATTTTATTGTAATCTATTCATTTTGAGGTAACGAATCTATAAAATGTGTCAATAAGGACGATCTACAATCTACGATCTACAATCTACGATCTACGTTCTACGATCTACGATCTGATTCATTACCTCGATAAAAAAAACTTTTCACTCACCGACCCGTTGCGCAGCAGCGGAGTTGACTACGTTGATTCTGTAACATACAAATATAGAATTTATTAAAGCAGTGTTCAAGACGACAAATTTTGCAAAAATATATAAGTAATTCTTGTGTGTATCAAACTTTTTATTCGGTTAGTAGTTTAAATGAATAATGCGCGAAAGAATTTTCTGTAAAAGATCTTAACGAGAATAAACTTTTATAAAATTTTTAATTATTTTTTGTTCTCTAATTATTATTTTGAAATTATAGAATTACAAAATAAACTGACTCAAAAATACATTGGAAAAAAGATTATTTTTACACCAAATAAAAAATAACATTTACCGTAAAGTTGCTCCGCCGATGCCTGATGCCTATCCTGGGCCTCCTCCTCCACTCAGGCTGTCCTCCGGGATTCCTTCTGGGACTCCTCCAACAGTCTGTAACATCAATTGAAAAATTCGTATTAAAACAATGTTCAGGAAAACAAATATTGTAGAAAATAATTTTTACGCGTATCAAACTTTTTGTACATTTTTCATAGAAGATTTTCAAGAAGAAACTTTCTCATATAATTTCAAATCACTTCTCTCTTTCCAATTATTATTTTCAATTGTGGTAAAAGAAAATGATGGACAGGAGGAAGATTTATTTTATACGAAATGAAAAGTATTTACCTCAAAGATGCTCCGACGACGCCCGATGCCTCCTCCTCCACTCAGACTGTCCTCTGGCACACTCGCGAAAACACAAAGATCGTTCGCGCGATTTTACACTTTGAAAGTCTTTAGTCCAATTACACAAACGGCACTCCCGAACGCGGCGCGACACGACGAATCGCCGCGCGCGGTTGCGACTCGTTTAAATAAGTAACGATATAGTAACGACTGATCGATAGTATCGGTCTTCGAAAATTAGTGCTGAAGTCAGAGAAAAGAACAAATCAATTAGTAAATAAACTAAACAAATGTGTTCTCTAATAATCAAACGGTGGATTATCACTGAAAACAGCGAATTGATTCGTTATTCTTAGTAATAATCCACCGGTTGACTTTTAGAGAGTGTTAGGCCTGATTTATTATTTTCTGGTTAACTGTTAATAAAGAAGTTAGTCGACTCTCTATCCATTTCTATATTATTATCTAAGAAAAGAGAGAGAATCGATTAAACTGTGATCAACAGTTTATTAAAAAATGAATAATTGGGCCTAAATAGTGCAATGGGTACCTTTGGTTGTCCCGTCTTTAGAGTATGCAAGTCTCTGAAAGTCAATCAGTGCATTATAACTGTAAGTCAATCGGTGAATATCCACTGTTTTCAGTAATAATACACTGATTGACTTTTAGAGAATAACTCTTCAGGGTACTTGAGCCCCTCCACCGCGGCAAGGTAGTACCCGAGGAGGAGATTAAAGACAAGAAGCTGTGCAATTCTTTGTATATTTAAAAAAATTAAAATCAGGTATATATACAAGTTAGGCCCGCTATTTGAAACGTAATTAATATTTATAAATATGTGAAATTTCTTCATTACATACTCTCGATTCGAAACTCACGGTAATGCGATTAAAAGCGAATTGTCATGATATGAAGGCCGGGATACTTTATTAAATACTGCATAAATAAAACGATGCAGCATGACACTCCTTCGTTTAACATTTAAATTCGCCGAGAGATTCAAATGTCGACAATATTCATGTTAATTCCATTCAGATACAATGTGAATTGATTCAGTCACCAATTGAACCAAGAAAATCACCCGCGGCGAAAATGCACTTGAAATATGCTCGTTGTATAATTCGAGCGTGTAAATTTCGCGAGATACAGACGTAATTTACATGGTCCACACATCATTGTATTCTGTTACTTAAATTAATGAATCCGCACACTTCCACGTCGCAATACACGCAGCACTCACGAAAGTACAGTTGATAATGATCATGTGGTACTTTGTACGACACCTCCGATGTTAACTGTTCCCGAGACTCTACTGTATTTCAATAGAACAATTGAGATCACGGATTATGCGAAAGTACGCGACGCGACGTATTTTCGACACTCCCGTCGCATGTCGCTTTGATTCTCACGAGCGAATATATCGCGTGCGATACGTACCGACTATTCGCTTCGATGCACTCGCGAATCACTGAAAGTAACACTTGGTCGATTGTGCGGCAGGTAAATGCGTATTGTACGCGAAGAATGATCGGTAGATCCTACCACTACCACGCACGCCTTTGAACTGCGCGGCGCTGGCTTTGTGCCGCGCGGTGACTTCGACGAAAAAAGCGCTCACTAAACAACTCCAAGTTCTCGTGGAAATCCTTTATCAATCTCCGAAAAATTTTAACACTCTAATAGTGATTTTTCGTGCAATTTTAACAGAATCGCAACACCGATTGTCCCGACACGTTCCGCGTAACATTAGTGGCAATGCAACGTTCGAATATGTCGGTGACTTGACGCGATATATTATAATAATATGCGAGTTTAGTGGACGGCTAGTAAAATAACGCATTGATGAATCAAAAACGCACGATTGAAATTGAATATTGCACGCACAATACGTATTAAACTCGTAAATTTGCGAATGGAAACTACATTATTAATACTGTGCACATAGACGAATCGTGATTGCCGGCGCGTTAATTACGTGGCGCGAAACGTACGAATTTATAAAATGTTAACGAACGGGTGATGTATTCCGGCATCTCGTTATTAGAATCACTCGATACGATATTACTTGGGCCTCTTTCTCCCTTCGGAAAGAGTATGAAGAAATTATATTTTAACTGGCAGAGCTTTCAAAGCGCGACGCGAGACAGTCGCGAAATAAGCGCGACATTACAATTTAAACACGTCCGATCTTTTATCACGCGAAAGTAGAATGTATGATTACAACGCTGTTGCTCGATGCCACCTTCTTTTCTCTCGGATGTTTTGCCGACAAGACATACCAAAGTTACGTGACAATCACGATATTATTATGCGAAATGGTTTAATACTTAAACATTTACGCAATTTCTTATATCTTGAATCATTTAATATTATAAAAGGGAAACTATTGAACTATGGAATTTTACTATAAATAAAAATTTCCTACACTGAAAAAAATTTCTGGTTGAATATGGACGAATCAGATAATTCCTTTAGGATTTACCAGAATTCCTTTAGGATTTACCAGAATTTCTGTAGGATTACAGGAATTCTGGTTAATAAAGGAATTATCTGATTCGTCCATATTCAACCAGAAATTTTTTTCAGTGTATAAAAACTTTGTTCAATTTATCTATTCCGGCTAAATGCCGGGTCGAAAGAAGATTAATCAATTACGAATAAACGAATGACTCCCAAACCTTTTCAATTGCACTGCAAATGTCGTTATACAAAATACAAACGATTGCATATAGGAGTTGTTTAAAAAAACATTAATTTTCGGTCAAGTGCGAATGAATGGCGAAATGTCCCCGTACCCATTTCGGGATACACCGGCTTAAAGAAAAATTATTTCCTCCGCAACGAACACCTCCGCCGATTCGTAGACGGGTGAGAAAATTCGGGCTCGCCCCGCGGCATTTTAAAGCCTGTAATCCGCAGAAGAGGATATAATGGGATTTACGGTTCGAATTGAATTTTCGTGCACAGGGATCAGCACCGCGCGCCAGCTGAACTCGAGCATAATAAACGGATATACGCGATTTTTAACCACGTTATTTATTTACGTGGGTATTTACGTGGACGGCGCAGGTTTTGATTTTTTAAGCCGCTGAAAGATCGCGATTATGTACGAATAAAATGGAGATGGCTTGTACGTGATGAGCTAAACTGTTATGCGGAACAAATTTTCATCGCAATACACAGTGGCGTTTACGAAGCTTTTGATATGATACAACGAATATACATATGTAAAGATATTTCACATAAACTCATAAATATAAGTTGGTAAAAGAATAGGCGCGCAATTAAAATACTCCAAATCAAATCGGCGCGCAGTTTAAAGTTGAAAAATAGACGCGAAAACAACATCTTTGTACTGTTATTGCGACAAATATTACCACATGCCTCAATGATCGAATCGGTGAGACGCCCGCCTAGAGTGTAGGAAGGTCCAGGTTCAAGCCCTGGCTGAGATAATATTTTTCGCAATAAATTTTCTGTATTATTAAAAATGCCAGATATGGCCAAGTAAACACTGACGTTGTTAATTACTGCCGGCGATATTGAAGAATATTCTTCTTAGTAAAATACACCAACTTGGTGCGAATAGAATCTCAACTTGACGATTCCTTTTATTAATATTACGGCAAGGAGAATTATAGAATTTCCTCTCGGATTCTGTCACGAATTACAAATGGTCCGAAGCAGGCTTTATCGGTCTCCTTTACAGAGGCCATTCCTTTCGCGCATTGTATTACGAGGGGCTGCGAGAACGCTGGAAATCCAAGAAAGTAACGATAATGCCCCCGCAACAGTTTGTCGGGGAACTAATGGTTTCGGTGCAAGTTCGGATGGCACCTCGCGTGGCGCATCCCCGTCTTGTGCAGAAAATAGAAGCTCCCTGCGGTCTGGATCGAGCTCCATGCGCGAGTGCACGGTGTTTCGAGGCTGGCCGCTATGGCTCGCGGTCCGACCACGATGGCCGTTGATAACGCCGGTACGCTGGGGAGACGAGCTTTACTTTGAAAAGCCCGTAGTATCGCCGTCGAACTCGGCAAATTTTTATGTGGCCCGGTCGCGCCTTGGAGGATTTGCTATTCCGGCGGGCGAACTGAATTTTACGAGCGTCTTTGCGTCAATATACAGCGGGCGAGGAATGCACGGTAGTGACGTAGGGGCGAGGAACGCGGGGGGAGGGAGGGGAATGAGAATATGAAGTAGAGCAGAGAGATAAGGGAGTACAAAGAGACAGATAAGAATACGGAGAGACGAAGCGAGCGGAGAGTTAGAAAGAGGGACGCGTCTCTTCAAGCGCGTGGGAATAAAAGCGTTAAGAATTGTCCATAAGTTGCGGAAGAGAGAAGGGAAGGAAAGATGGGGTTTTGTTATAGAATGCAAACATAGCGATAAAATGGCATTAAGGGAAAAGTAATACCGGCTTTAAGACGCGACAGATTTTATTCCCGTAGAGCTCATTTCTGCACAAGTTGTTTCAGGTACTGACGATATCTTTTTGTCGATCGCGTGCAAATCGCAATGCTCTAAAAGTATAACATTTACGTGTATTCTTAGAATTACATTTACGTGTGTTCTTAGAATTACAGCATCCCGGAGTTATTACAGAGCCGGTTTCCCTGTAATAAATAAATATTAGTTTACGATTAAACGTGGTAATTTTATCGATAAGTGCGATATTGAATTTTCCAGATAATAGATTTTGTATAAGATAGGACGAACTTCAGAGCGCGGTTTGTCAAACGTATTTCTGTAGCTTCCGGGATAGGAAAAGTTAAATTTAACGCCTCCTCGGAGAAAGATTTAAATAATGTACATTTCTATTTTCTTAACGTGTCGTGGTACCAGGCAGACTAGACGCCGAAGTGCCATGCGCCACCAAAGTATTAATAATGAACGGGGACGTCTGACGGGCATATATTGCAATCTTTTCGCATGACAAGTGCGCATGCCAGTAATTGACTGGCGAAACGACGTGGCGCGTTTACGACTCTGCGGCACCTTGATTCGTCCATGATGGCCCATCAAGCCTTTACGATCGATGATACCCGCCGTTTCTCAAGGCCCGTTGCGGAGAGGAGTAATTTATTTACGAGTCCAAACACCACATTTATATATTTTGCAGCTCGATTTATCCGTTTTAAGTACGTGATACTAATGCACGTATTAACGGACGTGAAAATTAAATCAGTGCGGACCACACTGCTGCGCGAGCTGACGCGATTCTATCTATTTCGAATGTAATTGCATTCGACTCTCCCTTACCGCGTATCCAGCGTCGATATCTCCCCACGAGGCGACGATAATAGCAAGTTGATCCCCCTTTTAATAAGTTCATCTCTTTTTTAAGACACCTACAAACATCGCTAACACCGTGCCGGGAGGGGCGGGGCGGGGGGGGGGGGGATGAAAAGAGCGCCTCGTGTATCCGCCATCGCGCGCTCTCGTGCACCCTATAAATCACGATTGTATCGCGCCGGTCCTCCAACAACACGAAGAGAGCTTCGCCCGGTGTCAACGCTCGGGCACCGCGTAATCATATTCGTCACGAACAGGCGGCTTCGCCGTGTGAATTTACGAGCGCGGGTTTACGATTTCGTCGCAGCGGATCGTAACGGCGAGTCGACGAGGTGCCCCCGTCTTGGTCTGCAGCTCGGACGATCGCGTTGGAGATCGGGAAATTATCGCGGAAACCCGACGCTAATTATCATCTCGCCCCCTCGTTGCTCCCGACCTACTCGTGACGCGAGAACTTCAATCGATTGGTCGCTTCAGCGGAAGTCATCACACACCGGCTGTCAGAACGCTGCCGCCCTTTCATTATCTCGCATTTAATCGCTCCGCTCGTAGGGCTCTCTGTCTGTCTCTCTCTCTCTCTCTCTTTCTCCCTCGATCGTGGTGCTGCGAGGCTTCAATAGTTGGATGCTCAATTTTGCGTAGATGAGCCCATGTCGTACGCTTTCACTCTAACTGATAAGTGCTTGAAATTTCAAACATTTTTATTGTCGCCATTTTCAAGATGTTTATTAGTGTGCAAAATTTCTAACATTTTATAAATTGGTTTTAGGTGGTGCTTGATATATCGCACGCGTAAAAATGTTTGATTTTCTGAATAACTGACATTGTATGCAGATTAAATGTTTCATTTTTAATAAAGCTATAACAAGTGTTGAGTTATGTTTTGCAAAAATACAGTATATGTGTGTCCAAATTTTTTAATCTTTTAGTCTTAAAGTTTTTACTATAAGTTTGTAAGTATTTGTTTCATAAATATGTAATTAGACAGTGTTCGAAATACAAATCCGTTTGAATTTCTAATAATCAAACACAAGTTTTGTTTCATTTTGCTCCCGTTTGAAAACCAAACGTATATATTAGGG
>NW_011967215.1:282869-321185 GCF_000949405.1 Vollenhovia emeryi | reverse complement strand
AGTATATATCTGTTTAATTTGACTCGTATTCGATTTTAGTAAGACAATTTTACAAGGTTCTGCAATGTTTGATACCAAAGTGTTTGATAAGTCAAACATTTTTCTGTCTTAATGTTTATAATTCAAACATTTACAATGAACCACTTTTTAGAGTGTTTAGGGCCATTATTTCCACCTTTTATTATGACTTTTGCATATTTGCGCAGTAAAAAGTGTACGTGTAATTAACATGAATAAAAAATCTAAAATTTATGTAATTTTGAGTTAAAATGAAACGTATACAGTACCCTCTATAAGTTTGGAAACACCCTATATTTTACAGATAAATAGTGGCACAGCAGCGATCTGTGTACATGTTTGGTATAAATATATTATAAATCGTTTAAATAAGGATATATGTTTCCATATTTCCATAGGACTTTGCAATATTTGTATATGCCGAAAATATGTATATCGATAATCCAATCGAACTATTGTGGGATGAATTGGACAGGAGGATTTGCAAAGAGCGAATTACGAATGAAGTGCATCTCTGGGAGATTTTCCAGCAAGAATAGAAACGTATCCCGACTGCAAAAGTTAATCCATTGCATGCAAGCGAGTATGCAAGACAGTCATTAAAGCAAAAGGTGGTTACTTTGAGGAATCTACAATTTAATCTAAATCTTGATTAAAAGCTTGACGTATGTACATACACACGTATCTTTGTTTTAGTTTTCTTTAGTTAAATAAACACTTATAAAGCAAAATACATTGATTTTATTGTGTATTTCTTTCACATTACACACTTTTGTAAAGTGTTTCCAAACTTATGAAGGGTCTGTATATTTCACACTTTATTCGTATAATTTTACATATTTTTCAATGTCCGCGAACAATTATAATAAGTAAAAGTTAAATTTATACTGCCTTTTATCGTTATACGCTTTTCAACCGTTACATTATCTTTTCTGTTTTCCTGAAATTCTGTTCGTGTAATTCGCAAATAGTATAAAAGGAAATGATATTACGATTGTGAGTAGAAATGCAGAGAATTTTTCACAAAAAATTGCTTTTGTCCTCGGTAAACGCGTCAGGGAAAAGTATGCAACAATTTGCGATTAATAACAACAATTGTCAGTCCGCAGGATGCGCTGTCGAACCTCCAATCGTCACGTCGCAATACGTGTCACTTCATATATCGAAAGCATTATTTCAGCAATTTTTGCAACGAGAAAGCTTGTCGCGATACTCGTTTGATTTACGACTGCGTGCACCGGAATGCGCCAGAAAATGACTGAATCATCGAGTTTCGAACTCGCTTGCGATAGTATCGCCATTGTCGGCAAATCCCCCGCGTGCTGCAGCTCGTTTGCCTTCAATGACTCGGCAGTTCTACGAGAACAACAGGACAACCGTACGAAATCTTATCGTAACTGCAAGTGGAGGACCGTAACGGCAGCCGTGAGTCAGCGCGTCGTCGACGATCGCTTGATCTCTTTTTTAGTCCACGTTTACGGCGAACGTGTATTCGAGCGAAAAATCATTCTCCGACGTACGAAAATGCCCGCGCGCATTAAACGCCTTGCAGCAAATACACGTTTTTGCGGTGTAAATATATTAAAGGCGGTTCAAATTTATTAATATTCGTATAACGAACGTCACTTGCATCTTAGTTACATATTTGGATAACACATTTACCTTTAATACCAACAATATACTTTTAGAAGATGTTATTTTGTAATAGCCAACATTTCAAATAATTATATTTCCTCGCATAGAAATTTTTATCAATAGTATTATAGAATTGTTAAGATTAATTACATACACAGTTGGAAAATTTGTGTTTTCTTGTTAAAAAAGTGCCGGTTAAAATTTTTGTGTTAAATGTTTAACACATTCATGTATTAATTTAACATATTGCTCTTGTGTTAATTGACCTCAAATATAAAATTATTAAAATAACTAAAAAGAAATGTTAAAGCAACACAATGTGTACTTATTTTTTAATCTTACACAATACATATGTTCTATATTATTGGTAACAAGATTTATCTGTTAAAATTTACAGAATAGAATGTTGATTTTTTATTCTATACATATAACATAAGAGAGAGTGATTTCGAACCGTCATTTGACTTATTACATCTGTAAAATGTAAAAATTACATTTTTTAAATTCATTTTGTCATTAAGAATATGTTAATATTACAGAAAATTTATTTTATTAAATTATTTTAAGATTCGCATTTATTTTGTGTTAAAATATTAACAGAGTATTAGTGTGATTATTTAACATATCCATATTATGTTAAATTAACACAAAAATTTGTGTGGACAGTTTGGGACATGTAATATCTGTTATATTTAAGACAAATTTTTCAACTGTGTAAGAAATAATTTTGTAGTCGCGTTTCAATTAAAATATTTCCATGCTTCAGTGGTCGAATTGGTGAGACGCCCGCCTCCACTGAGAAAAATGTCCGATTAAATATAATCGGGTAATCTATTTACATAATAACAAACGGACATATCCAATTAAATTGTATATCCGATAAAAAATATGATCGGGTTTTCAATGAAATTTCATCGGTAACTGCATTTTCATCGGATAAATTTCTTGGGATGTATCCATAATTTAATCGGAAAAATTAACCATTGGAAACGCTATTTAATTGGTTTATCCGATGAAAATTTTCCTCAGTGTTGAGAGTAGGGGAGTCCAGGTTCAAACCCTTAAGCTGAGGTATTATTTTTTGCATTAAATTATCTGCATAAAGTTTGTTAATTAATAAACATGGCCAGCTGAGGACGAATGAAATTTTAAATTTTAAAATATTTCCTTGCAAAAATCAGTATTGTCGAATATAATCGCGCGAGTTTGTCGAAATTACGTATCTACACGCATCTGCCGTGATAATAATTTTATGTCAAAGTTCGAAAAATGCAGCTCGTGACATTTCTTCGAGCTCATGCGATTCGATCTCCGTTTTAGTTTCAATCGTTTCGTCAGTTTCGGGTCTACGTGATATGAGTAACGAATGGGTGCGCCGAGTAGCGGAGTAGTTACGTACGTCGACGGTCAGACAGCCGAGAATGTGGCTTGGCCGCGCCGCACAGCCGCGCACGAGACGTTCTTTTTCTGCTTCCGCCGTTTTACGGTCATTCAAACGTGCGATTCGTTGAATAAATGTTGTTACGCGTACTTGCTGAGTCAATCACCTGTCCTATATGACTATCGCTGAAGAGGAATAATAAAAAAAAAGAACGCTCGTCTTTTTTCCACGTTCGAGATTCGATCGCGCGCGCTGAGAAAAATGCCCGATTGAATATAATCGGATAATCCATTTACGTAATAACAAACGGACACATCCAATTAAATTGTATATCCGATGAAAAATATGATCGGTTTTTCAATCAAATTTTATCGGATAAATTTCATCGGATGTATCCATAATTTAATCGGAAAACGTAATCGAAAAAATTAACCATCGGAAACGCTACTTAATTAGTTTGTTCGATAAACTTTTTTCTCAGTGCGGTAAACACGTGTTCGATAGGACGGAAAGTAAAAATATTCAACATTTTAAAACTTAATTGAAGCTTTGTTACTTTATACCAATTACTTTAAATTGACTTGGTAACTTTTTAATTTTAATATCTCAAAGATCACGTACAAAGTAAAACTATTTTATCTTCAAATATATTAAGAAAATTATTTATCGTGTATACATAAGAAAAATAATATACAACCGACGATAATGTAATTTTTCACAAATAATAAGCAAAATATCTGAACAGCAAAAGTATTAATTTCCGAATCTATTCTATCAAGAAGACTCATACATGAGAAGCTTCATTCTATATTTTCAAACTATTCTGTCGAAAGCCTCGTATAAAAAAAACTTTATTTTATGTTTTCAGCTTACTTTTGCATGAAGAATTGCATTTGCCTCGACTGCGGCTTCAACTTTATCGTCTAGAAAACTTGATTGCTTTACATACAAGTATTAGCATGTAATTATCTACTCGATCAAATACTTCGGTCATCTTTAGAAATTTGTGCCAATCAATATCAATAAATTTTTACCACAGATATCTAGTTATTCTGTTTGCAATGTATCTATTCTTGTTTTAAACAATCGATATACATCCCGTCTAACAGTTCTCGCGGAATCTTCGGTGTGTACACCAGATGTACGTATCCCATACATTTCCACAATCCCAAGAATAATCCGCTGCGCCGCGTATCGTATCGCGTATGCGCCGGTAAATATTGTTTACCGATGGAAAAGTGTCCGAATCGCGTAAACGCTTCGGTGACGGCGAACGAAAAGAGTGGAGATGTCGAGGAGCCGGCTTATTTCTGAGCCAGGATAGTATCAGAAATCGATGGCGGCTTAACCTGCCGTGTATCTGCGCAATAACACGTTGAGGCTACACGGAGGATAAAGTGCAGGATAAAATGAAGTCGATTGGTGATACGATCTCGTGAGTTATTTTTATATTAGGCCCAACTGGGATAATACATGCGTACGACGCGTTTTCACAAAATCGAATCGATCCCTCGTTCTCGTTGCGAGTGTCATTTTCTCTTCTTTCCGAATTGAAGACATTGCGAAAATTCGATGGAAATTTAGTAGATGAATTTCTCGGACGAACAAACACAACGATCGGGGCGAGTATTACTTTTTATGGAGAATCGAATTCGTATAGCGAGAGATCGTAACACGAGTTTGAATAGATCGCATTCGAATCGCTTGGACTCGCAATAAGATGGTCTGTAAGAGAGGGATTCTGCTTGATTTTATTTCTCCCGCAGTTGAGTATGGTTTAGTTTCTTTTACAACAGATTCAATTCTCTAATTTTAGTTGTACATTACGTAATTTTCTGTATATTAGATACTTGTGTTGCTACGTTGCGGTATATTTTAACAAGTCCCGTGTATATAGACTGTTTCTCACAGCACACACATAATATAATAAAATACATTTCAAATAAATATATTATTACGGAAAACTCAATTGTCAGTAAATTGAAAAATTGAAAGATTAATAGGTGGTTTTCAGAGGACGAGAATAACACAGCGTACAAAGTGATTTGTAAAGATCAATGCCGTTGAAACTTTTCCAGAAATACATGAACTTTACTCACGACAATGAACGTTAACGACTTAATCAGCTAAAACGCGTTACGTTATACATTACTGTGATGGATTAGTTTCAATGATTAATAACGAGCTCGCGCCGGTCCGTACGTATAATACCGACACGTTACAGCTCATTAAGATTTTCTCCGCGTCATTTACTAGATCGGTATTGCGGTATTGATTTTCGAGCGCCGGCAGCGGGATGAACTACAGCCGTACATTTTTCACTGAATCTACAACCCTCGGATGTCAACCCGATGTCTATCTTACGGCTCCTTTCTTTCACGTATGCGATCTTTGAAAAATTTACATTCATCCGATTTAGCTTCTGCAATAAATCGGCTCAATACGCTTCGCAACCATCTACGCCGAGCGAAACATCGATCATCGATCCTCGCGAACGGATGGATATTGCAAAGACCCATTCTAATATTTACGTTGATACATCGCTCCGCGCGTCCCTTTCAATTAATTCCGTTCAGAGGGTAGATTAACTCCTTCTCGCGAGGATATTTTTACATGGTAGGATAAATCGTTAACAAATCAATTTTATAATGTAGATAATACATCACTGAGCACGTCAATCGAATATCGTAAATCTTGCAATAGACAGCGCTTTCTGCCGTGAGATTAAAATATCTTTCGTCGAAAACCATAATTCTGGCGCCGCAGAAAAATAATTCAGATATATTATTTCGGCTCAAAGTTACTTCCCGGGAGAATAAATGAATTGTTAGTTGATGAAAATGATTTGCTTGCATTGCAATTTCTCTTTCTCTCTTTTTTTTTTTTACAAAACTCATCCCACGTACCGTTCACATTTAATGAAACATTTATTTGCCATTTAATACTTTGCCTCGCGTATAACCGAGTAATGCCCGAAACCTTCCTCCGCTCTAGCGCACAATTACGGATGCAGTTTAACTGCCCCCTTGCGCGATATATCACTTTTTGCTATTTTCCACGCGGCCCTCAAATAGGGATCACGGGCAGTCAGCGAGTGAACGATCGCGGCATTCGCGGGCGAATGCAGCGGGCCAAAAATAAAGCTCGCTGCCCACCTATTTATCTCTTCCGGACGGCACCATTGAAATGCGCACGTGCGACTCCTGGGTGTTTCCAACAATAACGGTGCGCGATGCATCCCGCAGAGGTATCGTCGCGCTGAATGCACCGGCAATCGATTATCCCCGGGCAGGCGACGACGTCACGGAGAGCGTCGGGGGCTCGGGGGGGTCCTTCTACACGAAATACGACAGCGCTATCAGAAGCGAGCCGCGTGCTCGCTGCTCCTCTGTTATTCATTCCGTCGTTAGGTCGTGCCGTCGCGCGGATTCGCCCGCCGCGCGGCAAATCGTACGGCTTATCCGGATTTCGCGTGCATCGAGTTCCGGCGCGGATACATGCAGCCGGGGTAACCGGTACCCCGGCACTAATGGTGACGCGCATCAAGGGCGCGCGCCCCGTCGTTGGTACCGTCAACTGCTCTCTCCCCCCCCCCCCTCGACCCCCTTCGCTCTGCGAGCGTCGGGAACGTCGCCAAAATTCCTCGACAAAGTTGTAAGGTTGCGCGCGATATCAACCGAGATTAACGATACGCTACTTTTGTATCGTGGTACATTGCCGAGGTGTCATTCCGCAAAATTTCCGTCGGTGACTAATGACAGGGTGCGCTTAAGTAAGTTTCGGGAGGACTTGATTTGATCCTCCCTTGCTGCTTTTCAATTCAATATTGCACGAAAATCTAATCCCGAGTTGAACTCCTCTCAACTTCTTCGGTTAGCGAATCTTCTGGTATTAATCCAAGAGAGAGAGGGGAGAGACGGAGTAGTCCATGGGACTGCTACCCAAAAAGCATCTTCCCTATCCCTCCTTTATTTTAATAAATAATTTTCTTGTATATTGGAACGCTTCTCCGTTTGGTAGTTTCATAAGTTGAACTTGTTCGATCTTGCCCCCACGCGTATCTGCGAAAAGGGATCCCTCTCTTCGCTCAGGATACCCAACACATTCGACTGATTTCGTTTCGTAAGGCCATTCCGGAGTTCGTTTCCGCGAATGTCTCGTTCGCCGCGATGTTGCGGATTAAAATGGCGAAACGGTTCGGTTGACGGAGATTGGTTTCGGGCGGTAGACGGTGGCAAATTCCCTATGCAGGACGCGGTTTACCAAGATCGAGTGAAGCTACCTCATTGCGCGGCAGCGCTTATCGAACCGAATCGATTCTCATCGTATTGTCCGTGTTACGCGGACGTTCGCAATGATATCGAAGAAACCCACGTCGCGCTGCTCAGTAGCCAGTTATACACCGACGAGCTTGGATAATCCAAGCTGTCGATAACGGATTACCCCTGAGAACGGTGCTTTATTTTGCGCTCGGGTTTTTAATTTCAAATACGTTGCCAGGAAAGCCCGAGTGAGCAACGCGAGCAATCCCAGAGGGTAAAACGGAGCGAATTCGTCGGAATAAATTCCTATTAATACACTTATTTTTATAACAATCGTACGCGTTTGCCAATTGCTAAACTATAAGGGGCGAATTGTGAGCTGCGAAAAGTACATAAACGTATTAGAGCCGTTGGGCAGAAAATAGCTCTAGCGAGACGGCACAGCGCTCGAGAATCGTAGAGAGGGAACGTCGCTGGTACACCGAGGTTCAATCGCGGTTTCGCCGTCTCTTATTTCCTAATATTGAAATCCCAGGGAGGACGACGTCTTACCGCGCGCGATTGCCCGGCGACCACGACAAAATAAACTGCACTTAGCTGGACGTAATCCTGCGGGAGAACCGATGGAGACCCCTCCTTTCACCTACCGCGCGAGATTAATTTACAGCGGCAAACGACCGGAAAATCCTGTCCGCAATGAAAATCATAAACTTCATTAATTTGTCAGCTCTCTAAGTGGCTTCGGACGTGCGCTCGTATATACGGCGTATCTTGGGATCCAGGGAACACAAGGAACAATGCTATTGTACCGTTAAATCCGTACAAGTCGCGTAAGAATCGTTCAATGCTCGTCCAAGGTTGATAGGTACGAGGGAATATAATATAAAAGATATGCAGTGGACTTGATTGAATGGTATTGGCAATCATCCTAAAATGTTGGTGTTTATCGGCGAGAATATTGCGCGATATAAATATGCGTGTTTGTACGCGCGAAAACTGGTGGTAACTGGAATTATTAATGTAACATAACCGTAATCGACCACGTGCATGTCCGTATGCAAATATTGCGATTTAAAACAACAAATTGACGTAGCCATCGAAGCGACAGTCTTCATTCTGATTCCGCCGTTGTAGCATTTATAAATAATCCGAAGCAGAAATATCACCAATTTTTCACTTTTCATTGTATATAAATAAATTCAACGCGGGCACCGCGTATGAGACACACAAGTTAAAAAGAGAAGCAATTTACAGGTTTCGTAACTTTTTAAGTAATTATTCGTCCTTTTTACTCTATTAAAATTTTCCATCTATATTTCTCTCGGCGTAAAATCTAAATTACGTCAAGAGATGGACTTCCCATATGTATTTATTAAATAAACTTTTGCGAGGTAATATATTATAATTTCCTAAGGGTGCATATTTCAAAAATGTCTCTGGTTTCTTCGCTGCGTGCACACGACGCTCGCTCGCGTGCAATCTTTCTAAGTAAAAGCCATGACTGAAACTGCACAACTTAATTCTGAATAAAATTGCTGGGTTCACGCCAGTTGCTTGTAACGACGACTGACGTCGCAGCGTCACGGAATAACTTCCCGAGAGATTACCTGTGTCGCTCCCCACGGATAAGCCAATCCAGAGGCGCCTATGCATTCGTCTGATATTAAAATAAAAGAAGCGAAAATAATATCAGGATAAAATTATTAGTGAAAGACAATTATTGCGAGAGTGGCTAGAGTTGAATTTGACATCGGCAAAATTCAATTTTTCCGCATTCAATAGAAGACACTGCACTATTTTTCTACATTCTTGATCAAGTGGTCCCTTGCGACCGAGACATCGTCTCTTATTTCTGCAGAAGTTACACCAAGAAACAAAAAGTGTTGAATCAAGAAATATTCCTTGATTCTACTATATGCGGTGATCACGGACTGCCAAGCAAACATTTATAAATACGTTGAAATATTCGTCAATTCATAAAAATGTAAAAGTGTATATTTTCTGCCGACTAAACGTATTTAGTCACTTCAATCATTTTTTCTCAGCGTATAATTACGGTAGTAAAAATACCGATTTTTGGCACGAAAGTTGATAAAGAGAGTTCAGTAGTCGCAGCTCTGCTGGCATTGAGATTATTTCCAGTATATCGTGGATTTTGAAATGTCGTAACCTACAGGACTACCACGAAAACGAGCGACATTTGAAAAGATAATGAAATACTAATACGAAAATGTTTTGAGTATCAACAAGCAAACGCATTTTACGTGCAAATCATATTACCGAGACAATATTCATGTTTTGCTTGAAATATTTGCCACAGAAGAAACGGAGAATAATTTTCCTGCTTTAATCTCCTGCGGACAATGTGACGAAAATATCCGGCCTGTTAGGAAAGTATGCCGCTTGATATTTTTCAGAATAAAAAGCCAAATCTCTACATATATTATTAAAAAATTCAGGCTTTTAGTTTATCGTATCATACGACAGATTTCGTCGACTATTACCCTCCGCCTCCTCAAAGTGCCTTTATAATAGCCGTCTGTTGCTTTTTGGTACGGTTTAAAATTTAATTTTAAAATATTACGGGACAGCTCCACCTTCAGCGCACGCGAAACCGATACACCTGGTGTACTATGAAAAATACGAAATTAATTACGCTCATATTCACGTGTCCGTTAAATGCATCGCGAATTCGCTCCCATGGCCATTGATTTGCGGCCGGGTATAAAATATCGCGGGAACGTTAGAGGGCCCGGAATTAATCGCGGGGCGCGTTCGAAAATTGCGCGAGCCACTCGGAAATGGAAATTAATCGATTTAATTACCGGGCATCGGGTTAATTCCGCGGATATTAATGCCGATTCGTCCGGCATTACGCGCTCAATTTAACATCCGGTCGCGACCCGCCGTGGAGGAAGGATCAAGGCGTAAGCAAAACGACCCCCCTAATTTCTATTATAATTTTCGGTCGTCGCACAAGGCAATTGAGAAGAGGTCGCTCGCTTTAATAATATATTTTCCTTCAATCCTATTTTCATCTCGATCGTCCGCACTAATTTACTTTTTGGAAAAATACTTCTGTAGAATTCGTAAAAACAAACCCAATAAAACGGGAATATTATTAATAACAAAGAGATGAAATTTAGGACAAACTATAAAAATTATCTGGATAGAATTATACTGCAATTTAAATGCAGAAAATCGAGGTTTATAAAATTAATGAATAAGAGCTATTTAAAAAACTACATATTTGCTATTGTAACATTAGCACTTGCATATTTCCAGATTACTACTTTCTTTCTTTTTGTTGAGAATATTATACTAATTGGATTTTTATTTATTTTGCATTAATGAAAAAATTAGTTATATATTTTGCGAACGTCTGAAATGTTACATTAATATTAATTTATTTAATTTTTGGCTACTAAAAATTAAAAAAAAATTTTTTAATTATAAAAAATATTTGAAACTACGCATATAATATTCCGTTTTCAAAGCATGTAGAGGGAGATTTCGTCTGTCTGTCAAAAGCTTTTGCACGTCACTATATATTACGCATGAATGACGCAATCGCACAATAAAGGCTTCTGTATTATGCGCAACATTTTGTCATCTTTCTTAATATATCTTATTTCTTCCAATCAGTATCGAAGAGAAAGAAGTGCAGAATAAAGAAACTGGATAGCTGAAAGCTGAAGCTCATGTCAAAAGTATTATTTGTCAGAGTCGCAAAAGAGATTTCCTTACTAAGCCAAAAGCCTATGAGGACTTGTCAATTTGTAATTAAGAAAAGTCTTAAATTAAAGCCTGGCGATGTCAGGCGTTCTCCTCGCGCCGGAAGATTAACGCCGGCGTGAGAGTCCGCAATCTCGACGCATCGCAGCGAGATTTATCGTTCGTGGGCCGTGGCGAAGGTGACGATAAATTACAAAAACATCACACATAAATCGCGCCTCTGGCTGGCGTTTATAAAGCGTAACGAATAAAGAGCGCAACTATTCGCAGTAACGACAATGCATTAACGTCGCGGGACACTATTGTTCCCGACTGCGAAAACGCAACGTGAAATTAAGCCGAATACAATTACACCATAATAAATGGCCGTAATAGCCCAATTGTGTCACATTCTCAGGAATGCGCAAGAGTGTTGTGGATTGCGCGGTAAGCCAAGAATTGCTCGCAGGCCGATGTAACTCATGGGGCGACAACTCCTAATTACGCCATCATAATACATCATCGTGACAAATTAGTAACCCGGCGAGACTTATCTGACGAGCTGGCACATGCGTTAGGAGTTCAATTTTGTCATTTATTACCAACGTTACCGCCGATCTTCTCGTACCATTTCTTTAATGGTTTCAACACGTTGAATAAGTGCACTTTAGGCATTTCTTAATTCTACAAGATTATTTTTCTAAATGCAACAAGCTTAAACAATTAAGAACTTTTCGGTCGTCAAGGCTGTCAAAAACTCGCGCATAAGGGCATCGCGCACGGACTATCAATAAAAATTTTTCGCCCGACACTATGACACCCCCGTTTTATAAAGCTCATAATAAGAATGGGCCTTAAGAAAAGTCTTTTAATCCAATTACTTGAATGACACTTCCGAAACTAACGCGCGACGCGGTTATCGTTCGTTTATTCAAATTAATCGACGATGATGGGTAGATTAACTTTCCCGGTTTTTTTTCACACTCTCGGGATGCTAGATCCTTCTACCTCGTCTACCTACTTGCGAGAGAATATGATCAACGAAAAGAGCCGCTCCTGAAAATGAGCATCGCTCGCCGATCAGTTTTTCGCCACTACAAAACATTTAACACTGTAGGATAAATCAAATATCTTGTCTAACGCGACTCGCCGTTAAATTACTTGATCTGACACTTTATATTACGCGCTGTTACTAAGCTATAAATATAAAACAAATAAACAACTGAATCGATAGACTTCGAAAATATATAATTAAAATGTTATGAACCTCGCGACGTATTATTACTCTGAGAAAAAAAGACAGCAACCCATTTTGAGGCTTAATGAAGAATAATTTGATGAAGAAATACTTTCTTCATCAAAAGAGAGTAAATTTTATAATGTATACATTTCGTTTATTACTCTGGGGGGGAAAAAAGACAGTTAGCGACCCATTTTGGGGCCCACAATTAGTAATCGAATTATTTAGATTGTTTGTAACTCTACTCTGGGAAAAATTTTGACCGTATTTTTTGTAGTTAAGCAACTTAACATTTCGGTTAGTGCCTCTTAAGTGAAAATTATCTTTGCGTTACTGAATATCGATACTGAATACTGAATATCGATACTGAATACAGAACTAATTGAGAGAATCGATTAGTATTACTTAAAAATCTTGGATACAGTTACATTAGAATAGCTAATTTGCGATTTTTAGTTACGCGGGGTAAAATTCGTAAAAGATTAGAGTTACAAATAATCCAAATAATTCGATTACTAATTGTGGGCCCCAAAATGGGTCGCTAACTGTCTTTTTTTCCCCCCCAGAGTAATAAACGAAATGTATACATTATAAAATTTACTCTCTTTTGATGAAGAAAGTATTTGTATAAAGCCCGTATTAATACGTTTTTGCTAACATAAGTGCTACAAGAGATTGCGAAAGCCTGTATAAATTCAACTTTTCTATTTTTATTCGCTGCATGTTAGCCAATCTTTTGTTTTGCGAGTACGTGCTTTAACGACAACGTCGTTATTTACGGCGCTGGTACAGTCTACGCACACGTAGTTACAAACTTCAGCTGTAACAGGGGATAGCGGAGAACATCAGGGAAGTCGTCCAGCGAGTTTTGTCTAAGTTAACGAACCTGGGAGAGCCTGGTATCGGTTGAAGTTCGTTAATCGATTGCCGGAAATTCTTAGAGATACCTTGGATGGTTAGTTGTCAGCGGTAATTTAGAGTATGTGACAAATTTTCGATACATTTAGAATCAACGAAAATTCCGAAGCTGCCGTCTTCCTTCAATTTGTTACACCCAAGTTTTTAGAAAATTGTTCTTTGTTACAACGTAAAACAAGCATGCACATATAGAAGTAAAAAGACCGCTTCCGAAAGATTGCTTCGTTAATAATTGTGATAATAAAATTTTGTTTATAGATGAAAATTTGAGGGAATAATTAAAATGCGTGCATTTTGAATCCCCAGTAATTTTTTAATTGGTGACGAAATGTTCTCCTCGAGCAGAGCTGTTCCTAACAGTGATGTAAAAACAGTTTTATGGACAAATTTGATTTACGGAATCACGCTTCGAATGAGAAACATGGGCGCGTATCTTTTTAGCATTTTAATTTAATTATCAACGTTATTTTATTTCAATGTTTTAAAATTGACGCAACGTAGAAATTGAAACAGTAATCGAGATTTTAAAAGCGTGGCTTGTAATCTGATTAAGTGAAAACTGCTGAAATAGTGGCAGTATTCCGCCATTGTATTCGGCGATTTCATTGTGCTCCACACTTGTTTGAAATTCGATAAAACCATTTGAAAAATACTTTGATTCAAGTGGTAACTTAATGTTAACTAAAGAACGACGAGGGTTGGCCCATATCGTAATATCACGCGAATATTTTCCAATAGTATACTCTCGATGCAATAAGTATAAAGGGCGGACGGGTATTCCATCAATGGTTAACTTTTTACTTAATTTCTATCGCGCGAAAATCTTCGCCGTCTCCTACGTTGGCCGGAATAAAGCGCGGAAGATTCCCTGGGAGGATTCGCCGATATTACAAGAACCCGCGATAAATTCACGTCGGCGGGGTGAAGCGGGGAGGACTTTTTGGTACGCTTCCTCCATTTGCGAATGAGAACAGCATAATGTGGCGTATTTTGATGGGCATCGTGAGTTTGACGCGCCATGTAAAATTTCGCCGGCGAGGAAGCGGATCACCATGAAAGCGGCTTTATCGCGCGGCGTCTGACGTTAGGGAAAAGGCCTCGCTAAAATTTCATGTCACGACGAAGTGGAAGCAATTTGACACGCGTCCCGCTGCCGCGGTGTATATCAAATTCAAAAAAGCAGCGCTCGGGTTCCACTGAAATACGATAACGCGCTGCTTTTTTTTCCATATACAATACGCTCGAGTTTCTTTATGCGACGGTACGAGTGAATAATGTGTGTTACGCACCACTCCAAATAACACTTGTAATAACAATAGTTGCGTACTGAAGTTTTTATTTGCGCGACATACGAGCCATTGATATTATTGAAATGACCGAAAGGGTGAAATGGTAAATAAAATATTCGTGAGAAATAGATAGTGTAAATGTAATGTAAATTGTGTACGACAAAACATTGCGTAAAAACATTCATCATGATTGTGTTGTATATTGTCAATGTTACATATGCGACATAAGAGAAGAAAATATAAAAAGTAAAATGTTACAGTTTTAATTATAATTAATTTTGCGAAGTTAAAATGTCGATAAAATTTATACCTCGATTATTCGTTTACAACGATGTGTTTAAAACTTTATGCTACTTTTAGACACAAAAGAACCAGATTTTGTCGTCCAATCCGCTTTTTAAATTAAACATCATAATTTAAAAAATACGTTTTAGATTCTCATCAGGAAAACCGTAATAAAAAAAAGACTGATTCCAGAAACAAAATTATCGGATATTTTTATGTAGCGATTGCAAATTACTTGAAAATAACGGTTGTTACGAAAGAAAATGTCGGCTGATTTGCATATGCACGTAATTCTCCATTTAATTTTTAATTATAGAGCTTGATACATTTTACGATTATTATTGTTGCAATTATTATTGAATTTCATTTAAATTCACCATGCATTATTAATTGTAACACATTAAAGTGGCTTTGCTTACGAATATCGAAAATGGATATAAAAACAGGAGAATGTAAATGTGACGTATCCTTATTGTAATTTGTAAAAATAAGAGTTATGGAAAATATAATTCTGAAAATACATAATGGCCGTTATTCATCGTGCAATCGTTATCTCATCGAAAATGAAATTAGTATTGAAGGCATACTTCAACTCTCATTATGCAAATTCCTCGCAATCAGGAATAAGTGTCGCTTTCGTACATAAGCAGGCATGACACGTTTCATTTAATATCGCGATGTAATATGTAAATCGTTGTTCCCGTTATCTTAATGTCGCGGCTTGTGAAATATTTTCGAGTTCAAGCGTGACTCAGGCGACTGCATTAATGTTTGCTGCAGCCGATAAGGCTCTTCTGTTCCAACATCACCATGGATACGAAGCAGTGAAAGCCATTTGGAAGGATAAGGATGGCAACGAAAACGAGAATTACCAGGTTAATTCCGAATATGTATTCGGTTATAATAGCAAGGATCGTCATAAAGACGTTCACGGCGCCGAACCCGTAAAGATTGCAATAAAGATCGCATGCTAATGATCATTTTTTTACGTTCAAAATATGTCGCATTGTTCTACCCTTAATTCTGCTCGGCATGAAGTACAAAATGCCGTCGTAAAATGTATTATGCTCTGTTCATCAAAAATTTCTCGTTATAATGCACTGGAGAATGCAGAATTCGAACAATTATGTACTCTTTATTGCATATGTATACAATTAACACCAACGATAATTAAAATTCAGGTATATACAACACAATCAATGAGTCTAGACATTGGTAGAAAATGCACCCATTTAAAGTTTGCAATTTGCAAAGTTAAAGTTCCATTAAGCGATAAAAATGTATATTAAACTGTTGTTTTAATTTTTATATATAACAACAAACCATTAAGGGGATACTGGAGTGATTCTGCATTTTTGCACCTTTCTAACCTAAAAACTGTCAGTTCACGGAAACATTTGTGTAATATACAAATTAAATGGCTTACGTGTACAGATCGAAAGCAGCTTGCTATTCCGGCCAAATGAAAGAACAATATGGCATCACTGGAACTAAGTTTGTAAGTCTAATAAAAAATAATAGTGAGCAACACACATACTACATGTACTGTATGTATGTGTTGCTCACGATTATTTTCAATGATGTCATATTGTTCTTTAATTTAGCCGGAATAGCAAGCTGCTTTCGATCATCTGTACACGTGCCATTTAATTTGTGTATTACACAAATCTTTCCACGAAACAGACAGTTTTAAGTGCAAAAGGCGCGAAAGTGCAGAATCACTCCAGCATCCCCTTAAGTCAATGTAAAATAAAAAGTCATGCACCACTCACCGATGCGCAACAGCGGAGTTGTAGTCTACGCGTTGGCCTGTAAAATACAAATATACGATTATTATAGAAAAATTATTTTTAATTGAAATTATTGCATTAAATGTTTCATATTTCCTTTAAACAGACATTTAGCAAAATAATAATAGAGTACTCGAAAAAAGTTTTTCTTCCAAATATAAACTGAGAAAATTCCAACGAATGTTCTTGTCTCTTTCATTCGAATCATTTGAATAAATAAGAAGCAGAGCAGATGCTTATTTTTGCAAGTAGCAAATAATACATAAAATACAAAACACTTACCTCGTGGTTGCTCCGCCGTTGCCCGATGCCTCCCAGGCCTCCTCCTCCTCCTCTCAGCTGTCCTCGTTGCACTCGCACAATATTCACTCGCGAAAATGATTAATTGCGATCGCGCGGAAATTTTGCGTGGCACTCCCGTACGCGACGTATAAATACCGCGAAACGAACCAAGTATTATTAACGTATGTATGTCGTGTAACTTTCTCCGTCACGCAAATCATTCAAGCCGGCAATTCGCATGTCATCTTGCATTCTCGATTCGGAAGTAGTAATGGATAAATCACTTTTAATTGGCGATATAAAACGCGACGCGACATCGAAATCCATGGCAAGCATCTGTGCACGAAAAAATAGTAGTTTGCAAGGAAACGATATTTTACAATCTTCACTGTCGATCAATCTAATCTTTATGCAAAATGAGTTACGCGAGCGAAACAGTGCGACGAATAGTTCTTATTAATTGTAACAGTTGACTGGGATAATTTTCGATCACATTTCGAGACATAATGTAACAACGTGCAATAAACGACTGTCTTTACTTCCTGTTCGAGTTGCAAAGTGCGACAAAGCCGTGCACCAACAAATTTCTCTCTCTTCCCGAAAATGAAAAACAGATTACACTAAAATCAATCATTCGAAACGCGATGCGTAAACGAGATGTAATCGCGACGAAGTAGCACGGCTTACGTTTATATTTTAAATGAGTTAGTCTTGTGAAATATCTTATACGTTGGTAAAAAGTCGTCGCGTGCAAAGTCGTTCCTCATTAGAAGTTGTAGCAACTTGATAATTAATCGACGAACGTTACTTGTCACTGATAAACGTGTACGAATTCATAGTGTTTTATCCTCAAACTCGTAGCGAATGCGTCTCGGAAATTGATAACACAAAAATAATACGACACACGGAGCGACTCTCGGCGGTACCGGCCGGCTCGAGACTCGGCGAGCGAATGGTAGCGCGGCGACCTTCACGTAATCAATGAGCTGTTTAACGACGTACGATACCGCGCGGCGAGCAAAAAACAAACAAACGTTGAGAATTCGTTGACCTCGCCTACGAAATACGAAATGAAGTTATAGTATGAAAATTCTACACCGAATGTTTTAAATTATTATATTCAGCGACTATCCCTGTACGTTTCGCGTATCATTATGCGCACTCATTAATACACCGAGAAAAATGTCCGATTAAATATAATCGGATAATCCAGTAACATAATAACGAACGGACATATCCGATTAAATTGTATATCCGATGAAAAATGTGATCGATTTTTCAATCAATTTCAATCAATTTCATCGGTAACTGCATTTTATCGGATAAATGTCATCGGATGTGTCCAGAATTTAATCGGAAAACGTAATCGGAAAAATTAACCATCGGAAACACCACTTAATTGGTTTATCCGATGAAAATTTTTCTTACTGTACTAAAGAGCTAAGACAGTGCGCGCGCTATGTAGTTTCAATTTATATTTATTTGTTATCTTCTTCACACATTTTCTTCCTGCAGAAAAGATGTAAGCTGACTGAATATTCGCCTGAACAGTCGTGTGTATCGGCTCTAAACGCGATATCGCGATGTATCCGTGAGATACACTTTAAAGAATTCTGCACATTGAGACTTGAAAGGCCTTACAAGATGAAATATAATATAATAGCAAATTCATAAATCGTCCTCGCCTCGCGATTGCGCCTAAAAACAATGGAGAGATCGAGCGAGAGATCGAGCGGGAGCGTTGGAGGATGGATAATCAAAGATTGATGCTGGCGCCTGCCGCGGTTCGTCCAATATCAGTCGGATGAGGTGATTGATCGAGACATCAAAACCTTTTATGGCTACGCCGTCTAAAAATCCGCTGGGATATTACCGAGAACAGAGGCTCCGCCGCGAATACTTTCGTTCGCCACTACCTCGTCCGCGTCTATCGTGTTCAACTTTAAATCGAATTTCGTACTTTGCGCAGAGTCACGCTCTACGAACCGCGAAAAGAGACGGTTAGCATATGATGAGATTCAGAGCACCGCAATTAAACTTCCACGCGTTTCTGGAAGCTAAAAAAATGTCCGCCGGAGCGAGAAGAGTGAATACAAACGAATAATGAAAAACTATTTTTCTTTTAATCCTAGAGAAGAGGTTTTACTTCATAGAGATAATGAAAAACGAAGAAAATATTCTGTTCATTATAATATGTGTGTGTGTGTGTGTGTGTTTTGTTTGTGTGTTTGACATGCATTATTAATATCTACATTAAAATTTATTCCGCAGTTTTTTAATACCTTTTACTAAATAATTTATAATTATCTCATTTTTATTTTGCAGTCACTCAAATGTCAACCTGCATCGAATGAACGAAATATTCTATGTTTTTTCAACGTATAGGTATAATAGCCGAAAAATAGGCAATATAAATAAAATCGATTAACAGTGCGACGTTTCTAGTGCGCAGATGAATGCTAACGATAAGTCATACGCGTGAAATAGCAAGATATTAATGACTGCCAACACATCTATTTTCTACTTTGCATCGTATCAAGTTCGACGAGTCTTATTTCAAGTTAAATTAAGTACCGAACTCTAAATTGGAAGATTACATTACGCTATTCCGGCTATTCTATGCCGCGATTGCACCGGGATTGTTTTGCAATTAAATGATTTTTCGCTTTCGTGTTACGACACTTCTATGATGGATACAATTAAATATTTAACGATACAATTACATAATCCACTTTTTATTTCGCGAAATATCGCGTTTCCATTATCGAGCCAACGGGTCGCCCCCGCCTGCCCCGGCAACCAGTAATTAAGCAATTAACAATGTTGATGGTGCAAATCGATATTTATTTTTCAAACCGTGGTGCGTAAAAGTTATTTCACAAATACAAGTTGGCATAGATTTTATTCAAATTTGTTAAGTAACACGGTAGCGAAAAAATATTATAAATAAAGCTTACATAAATCACGCGAGAGACAAGAGATTTTCCGATTAAAAGAGAGAAAAACGCAAATATAGATATAAGATAAAAACCGACAGTACTAGAATAAAATTTGCACTATTTTTAAAAAGACATATAAGTTTATATATATATGTATATATGATAGCTTCATGTTAATTAGAGATAAAATAATGAATATATACAAGTAACGGAGACAGGTAATTTGTAAGTTAAACGTGTGAGTTCAATTAAATTTTAAAATCACACAATAGGCCATTTATCACGCATATTTCTATTTTCACCATTGTAATATAAACATACATAGAGTATGGTGTGTGGATTTCGTCCGACATGCTGACGATTTTAGTGCGGCTATGCTGTCAATATTGATTTATTTCAGGAGGACTTGCGCCCGCGGATATATTGGACATATTGGTTTTTCGACTTTTTGATACGTATTATTCATGTATTTTTTAATTAAATATAATATAACATATACACAATTGCGTATAACTTTTAGATTTAAAATTAATGATTCGTACTAAACGCATTTAATTAAATTAAACGCCCTCGTATTCATCAGAAATAAAATGTTTTATCCAAAAGCTGTATAAAGAAACTTCGCATTATAGCCTGATTACTTTTGACTTAATCTGGGTTACTTAAATATTTGAGTTGCTGCCGGATGACTCTGAAATATAGGTGGTTCGCAATACTTTGTTATACATCGAATTCAGGCGTTATATATCTGTTACATGTGGGACAATAGCGCACTTTTGTTTAAAGTTATAAATTTGTCCAAATTTGTTTCACAAAATTTTGTAGATATAAATTTTCACATAAAAATTTCTACCGTATTTCATAGCGTATTTTTATATATAACTATGGCAAAGCCACGAACGCGTAAATATATAATGTAAAATTTTGTAAGCGTCTGATCTTGACATTTGCCTTCAATATATTATATAGGTACATATATTGTACGCTATATATTTCATCTTTACGTTTCGACTTTAAGCACCGAAGCGCAATGTAATTTTGCACGTGCATTGTTTATGCAACAAATGCATTTTGTGAGCCGTTTTGTACGGTGTACCGCTGTATTTCGGAGTTTAGTGCCTGTTTACCTTAAAAGCCATAACGCGACTTGACGCGTAATTTTCCGCAATGCGCGGATCACGTAACTCAGTTTGCCAGACGGGATACGAGATTCGCCGCGGGTTCGGATTCTGGGATTCGGGTACGCGGGTTTGTTCCCTTCGAGAGGGCTTGGCACGTGTCGAGAAAGCCGCTCTCATCGGCCTGAAAGCGGAGTCCTTACCCGCTGTGAATTTAATCAAGACGCCTCGAATAGGCCGGATAGCGAAAGTTTAATCAGGCACCTAGCCGCCATTCGATGGGCGCGCGTTTCGCCTACCGTCGGCATTATTTTCACAAATTACTTAACTCCTCCTCTACTTGGGACTGATTACCCGCTCGTCATTACGTAGCTTCAACCGGATCGCCAGCAATCAGAGATTTAATCAGCGAGGAAAACCACGAGTGGATCCTATGCAATATATCATGGCTTCGTAGGAAATACAGATCTCCATCTGCTTTAGATAGTACTTACACTTGTTCTCATTAAACGCCGAGTTGCATTACAACACAATACCGAGGATCTTAACTGCATGCGATAACATTTAGTACACATCGTCGCAGACATAACTCACCCGCCCCAATTTACGACTTGACTACGTTTTGATAACAAGTATTCCGTTAATTGTTGTACGATGGTACAGCTATTATTTTTATTTTCATTGCGTATTTAATTCAGTTCTACATTTATATCTTTATATTGTGTAGCTTTTATCGTATTTCAAACAAAATAATTATATATTCTGATAAATTAACATCTTTAATCGCATTTAATCTCCTTGAAAAATAAACACAGTATTATAATTACATTTTATTTTATAATTATAATACTGTGTTTATTTTTAAACCTATTATAATTACATAAAATGTAATTATAATAGGTTTAAAATGTAAATACGTATATAAATACTTCTCTTATAAGAAGTTATAAAATAAGGAATATTATCTAAAGGAGAATGTAAGAATAATAGAATGAAGAAAATGTGAGAGGAAGAGCAATTTTAGAACCAGTGGAATGGGAAACAATCATTGAAACTTACAAGCCGCAAAATGAATGAAAATATGTTAGAGTATAATCAAAAAATAATATTCGCGAAAAAGAGCTAGAGAGAGTAGTAGCAATTAAGCGTATGTTCGTTCGTAAAGAACCAACGGATAATCTTGGGAAGTGTGGAAACTATAATATTCCACATCTCAATCAAATATTTACAATTTATCTATTTTCAATGTATAATTCGCTATTAATCTTTTCGTAAGCAAGACCATCCCTTTGCCGTAAAACTATTCGTAACTCTTAAGAAAAATGAGAGAAGAACGAGCTGAGTGATCAAACAGTTATATGAAAATTCGTTTTTCAATATTTCCTACCACCTTTTGTTAAGTGCGCACTAAATGTAGACATAGATCCCGGCAACCATAAGTAGCGCTAGTATATCACAGTGTGATGCTGCGAACGCAATTCATGCACATTATCTCACCTGCGTGTTCATGGATTTTGCAGCGCCACGCTCATCCTTGGATCCATTATGATAATCTCAATTACGTGCAATTAACGACACGAACAAAGGGAATACCCTACTCAATTAATGTGGCTTCTTCTGTTGGACAAAGGAACGCATAATTTTTCGAGGGCGCGACTCTGAGAGGAATGAACCAGGGACAATTATAGCTTTATCGGAGCTCGCTTAAGCCACGTCGGAATAATGCGCGTATAATATAATATTGTTGTTGCGATCTATCGCCATAATTACAATATTAACGTGCGAGACAGCCAGGGATCGTGTGCTTCATTAGCGAGGATTTCTGTCGCGTAAAATTCTGAAAGAGAAAATACGGTTTGCGTAACGCATAAGTTAAATACACGCATCGTTGCATTAATTGCGGCGACTACTTCCCATAATTTTTACGAGCTCCCTACTTGCTTCTTCGCGGCGCGATATCACCGCGACGAAGAAAATGCGACGACGTAACGTGATAAAGAATTCCCCAACGGTGGCAGAAACAGCTTTAATTAAAAGCGGATGAGATGTAAGCACAAGATGTAGGTCCGCTCGTTCTAACATTTCGTCTTCCATTTTCTCAGCGAAATTCGCACATTATTTGCTTTAATGACTACGATCTTCAACAGTGAGAATTAAATGCAAAGCGAATTGGACTGCGATTTCCGTGCATTACTTTCCGCCCTTTTATCACCGAGTTAGTTGCGATGGGCGCGGAAGTCGCGTTTATTAAGTGACAAAACTTTTAACTGCAAAATATGTATCATAAAAATTGATTAATCTTGCAAACCGTACTTTACGATAAAACTTGGATCATTAATTCATTTATTTTGGCACATACAAAGCTGTAAAAATATACTAGAAAATAACAGCAAATTGTGCGTTGCCTTATTCCAATTAAAATATAACAACTTTACAAATTTATATTAAAATTTAGTGCAAGTCGTTCACATTAATTTTACTTCTTATTCTTAATACGCGCCCTCTCCCAAGTCTCTTTTTCTTTCTTTCAATCATAACGTTATAACTGAAGGTCTTATCAAAATTTATCCTTAATAAATTTTGATACGAAATGAATAAGCGAAATGCCTTTTATTGGTTTGTTGCGAATCGCACCACAACATTATGTACATGACACGTTATTTGATATATTCTTCGAGTATGTTCATTACATGTGCGAATACGTTATCGTTAACATTGTATTGTTCGCGATATCACAAATGATGTCGTTACTAAAGCTCGACAATTTACTAATCTCGATACGAATCCATCTATGCGGGCGGTTAATCACAAATTCCTTTTGCATTAGTACACGCTGGATAGACGAACTCTCCTCTGGGGTTCTCGACTTGACCGCTTGCGGGTATGTGGCACGCGCGGGGTGCCACATACCCGCATCCTCTCTCAAGGAATACGTTCGAGCGAGGGCCGCTTTCATGTAGCGTCGTATAGAATTACAAAGGCTTTGATCCTTTACTTCAACAAAGTGCTGCGAGGTGAGGAGCGCTACCATTGCCTTAAGTGCCAAAGTCAGAGATATGCGGCGGTTATCTCATTGAGAAAAACTGGTCGCGCTAAATGCACGAAAATTCGCCTCATACCCTAACGTCACGCATAATGTCGATCAATTTTTAACAGATTCATATTATACGCGAACGATAATAGAAAATGATAGAAAATAATAGAGAACTGAAAACGTCTTAATTATTTTTATTTATACTTAAATATACCATTATTGGATATCAGTAACTATAATATTTCACTCTAAGGATAATTTTATTAAATTATTTAATGAGAATTATATGTTCTATTATCGATGGAATAATTTTGTCAATTCTGTAAAATAGAGGACTGAAAAATTTTTTATTATTCTTATTTACACTTAAAAATACCGTTGTTGGATGTCAGTAACTATATTTCACTCTAAGGATAATTTGATTAAATTATTTTATGAGAATTATATGCTCTATTATCGATAGAATAATTTTGCCAACTCTGTAAAATTAAATTTACATATTTGAAAAATATTTACTGCCTGCCCTTGATTGCTAACTCGTGAAATATTTTAATTTCGCGACATTTTAAACTCTCTTTCGACAATGGCGTCAAATGGCGATGATGCAAATTTATATTAATCGATATAATTTATATGCATAATGCCTACAGGCAGTATAACCGTGTGTGTCATAATATGTAGTATAATTATTTATATTACTTCTTATTATACCACATGAATATTTAAGCTCGACGGATGCCTGCGTTAATGCAACGAGTGACTTAGCCGTTTATTACGAGTAACGCGATTAAAAGTGTAATTGATCACACGCTCATTGACCGAATAAATTTCCGTTGATAATCTCACGAGACAACGTTGCGCGAAATAAATCACGGTGTGACAGTTCGCACCACCCGTAATACAATTTTTCGCCGTACCGCACCAAGCGATAAGGACGATAAATGCGCTGATATATTAGAAACGTGCGTATTACCGCGTCGGAACGCGTGAAAGGGAAACTGCGCGCGATACATCAAGTCATATAAAATTCTAATCTTGATCATTAATAACACCACGGATGGAGCATTGCGAGCACCGGCTGTCGCGACGTGTTTACGAAGCTATTTATCTTTCTCGCGCAGCACTAATCATGGCTGGAGTAATTGTGGCTGGATTTTGCCATTAATGAGAACCTGGTTATTGACGCAAGTACTGGCCATTCCGATAGTTTCGCGCTGTTTCGCACGAAATAACAATTTATTGATAAACCCGTAGATTCTACCTTCAGAATCTTTATACGGATAATTAAACATGCGAGCTTTCATGTATTAATTATTTGACTGCCTTTAACGTGCTTTCTTCTATATAATTTTTTTATAATTAAATGCGTTTCCTTGTTATATATGAATGCATAAATAATTAATTAATTAGTTGACGTACAACAAGGATTGTTAAATAATTTTTGTTATATTATAGAGAATGTACAAATGTAGGATAATAATTGTTTTTCAAAGACAGCGACATTTTTAGAATATTAAGTAGATTTAAATCTGGTTAAAAGCGCGCAATATATCGAAATCATTAGTTGAAGTAAATACCGACTGATCCGCGCACGTTATATTGTAGGCAGGGGGAGAATTATCGAAGGAATAAAGTCACAAGCAATTTCGAAATCAGTCATCGCAATCGTGCGATCGAAACGATCGACAAATCGCTAGCGCGTAACGACAATTATTCATTAGACAATTTTAATAAAGTGACAATACGAATGTACAATTACGACGGCTGGCAATTCATTCAATTACAAGTATTTATATGTGAAATCTGTGCACGTACGCAATTAGATATTTTTGAACGTATGAAATGTATATGTGCTACTTGTTGTAATCGGTAAATAACTGTGAGACTGAACGACTGCGATTAATAGCACGAAATGCGTAACACACGGTCAACTATATTTCTATTGTTAATCGATGTAACGTTGCATGAATGTCCAGCACGGACATTCGGGAGCATCAATGACTTGTTGCACATATAACAAGTTTTAATTCAGTACAAAATATATGAATAAAATACTTTTTGCATACTTTCATCAATGCAAAGCGTTGCCAGTTGAAAGTTATGAAGGATACGACAAAACTCACGCAACGCTAAAAATTAGAGATAACGAAATAACAAATTTTAGATAATAACACCTCTAGAGATAAAGAGATATAGAGATAAAGAGAGATAGAACTAGAGATAAAGAAATAACAATTGCCGTGACCCACGTTTCTAAGAAACGGCTAGCCGGAAGCTGTCGTGGGACCAGTGTTTCAAAGAGACTAGCAGCACGGGCAAGATCACTCAAGTACGTTTGTTTGCATACCGTTTAAGAACATGTAGAACATTGTCCGGTGACGAGGAACTTGATTCCGCTCGATCAACAGGTCTTAAGATCGCGACAAGTGCCGCTTTACACACAGAGCGAAGGTGTTGCGCTTGAGCAAGCAAGCGTGACAAGTGTAAGTGTATTGGAATTTCGAACTTTGATTTACGTAGCAGCACTACCGACCCGTGAAGGCTCGTTGACAGTTTGTAGACGTGTTAATCTGTGGGAACGTGGCTATTTTATCGCACCTACCCCTTAATAAAGTTACATATAAAATCTGCGCATCGTCCTGTTATTTATTTCGAAGAAACTCGTCGCGTTCGCACATGTCTGCACTCTTTAATAAAGAAAAAATGAGGTGTTATTATCGTCTTTACAAGCGCGCACCCACAGGAAAAGATTTCTAAATCCAATGCTATTCCACTTCAATGTATCATAAAATAGGATCGATATAGCGCCAATCGTATTTGCTATAGAGAGAGGACTATTTTAATTTTAAGTAAAAATTCTAAATTCTAGAATTAAATGACAGTATGTATCGTCTTTCGTCGGATATCGCGGTGCCAACTTGGTGCATTGTAAGATGAAGGGAAAATTTATTCTAAACGCAAGAATATATAAACTTACATTTATAGGTATAAGTTACTCTTGTCTCAGTATAATAAGTCAATCTCTTTTAATTCGATAGAGGAGAATATAATAAGAATTATTGATTTTATTTTGATATTGTCTTACTTTTGTACTAAATGAGGTTGTGAGAAATATAAATGCGTCAAGTATATTTTTGTCTCAGTAACAGAAATCATCAGGGGTGCGCGATGAAAATCAACGAATGGCCGTAAATCAGAAAGACGGTTGACGTTTCGCTCAAATTGCGTATTTATCGACGATATCAACGAGTGGGAAGATCGTCTATGTCGATACGAGTGTTATCTTAATTGTCGTCTATTTGCCGGCTTTGTTACCGTAATGGAAACAACACTCGATACGCCTTTTCGCGCGCCGTGTGAGTAAGTTTGTGAGTAATTAAGCACCGGAATGAAGATTGATTAACTACGCGAGGATGCTCGTTAAGATCTCATCGCTTTTGTATCGCAAACTTGTCGAAAGCTCCCCTCGCCGTCTCGTGTTTTTGCGGCCATTTAGGATTTAAAGAAGATGTTAACGTTCCGATCGAGGGGAGCATAAAAATGACCAGCGGATTTAATTACAACAACAAATTAGCATTATCGACGTACAACGGTTTTTATACGTCAATTATCGAGAACTCCCTTTAGATATAATAAAATAAAATGTTCGTTACTTGACAAAAAGTATCAAGAGTGTACGTATCTTTACATCCGTTTCAATATTTTAACGTAATTTGCATATTTATTAGCATATATAACTTTCATTAACTGCCAGTTTATTCAGGCGAAAGTACGTTCGACAAATTCGCTGCGACACATGTAGCGGAAGAAAATGCTAGTATATCGTCGAATACTGCGTATAAATCTTGAACTCTGCAGCAATGAGATAAAAGAATTGTTCAGTGATTGTGTACACATCCCAGTAGCTTGTAACGCAGTACTCGCGGTCGGAAAATTAATTCGGGCGCGCTCTCGATGGGTGGTACGTGACAAAACGTAAAAATTAAAAGCTTCATAATCGCCGGGGCATTCTGTGCCCGAGATTAATCGCCGAACACTCGACACGGTGCTTCTGGACGAGGCACGGCTCTAAACCGCCCCGGCTGCGACCGCGATATCTCGCGCGAAGGGCGGACAGAATTACGTTAGCCTTATCGTTAGCCGTTAACCCACGTGCCCGTTTCCAAGTGATACGTACAGTACGCCGTTGAAATTGCGCCGGGAGAAAAATAGCCCGGGGAAATTCCGCGACGTTAGCGTGTCGTACAACGCCGGGGTACGGTCGCCCGTCGGGATAAGTATCCCGAGCGAATGAGAAATTTCCGTGGGAATTTTAATTGAGCTTCTGACGACTGGGGCGCAATAAGCGCGGGAGAGCGCTGGGAGAGAGCGAGCTGCTTCCGGCTCG
This sequence comes from Vollenhovia emeryi, assembly GCF_000949405.1. Lineage (NCBI taxonomy): Eukaryota > Metazoa > Arthropoda > Insecta > Hymenoptera > Formicidae > Vollenhovia > Vollenhovia emeryi. The sequence continues at coordinate 292,893 of NW_011967215.1, read as the reverse complement.
TGATCCCGTCCGGCGCGACCCTGCCGTCTGCTCCCGATGAGTAAAAACCCCGTTTCTTGGTTGGAATTCGCGTAATCCGCGTAAATACGTTTTTACGACCTCGTCACCGACGTTTACTGTTGCTTTTTATTCGCGAGCTCTCGCTCGCCCCGTCTTGTACCCGCTCGACTTCGGCGAGTCTGAAGAACGTTACGAATTTTTATTTCCTCACCGATCATTATTCCTACGATTCAGCATAATTATTCAACCTATAGCCTCCGACTTTTCCTTTTCTCTCTCTCTTCTCGAGATAAATCTCCGTTGAAAACTCAGGCTTTTAAAGTATATTAAAAGTATAGTTTTACACTTCTTGGTGAATTGATTACGATACATATCTATTTTGTTATATTTATGCTCCCGAGTCAAAATTTTGTCCCTATGTTGAACCTTTAATTCTATTGTATAGTCGGACCTAAGACAGTAAAAGAGGTCGAACTGCAAGTACAAAATTTACTCCTACTTTAAAACTGACAGTGTCGGAAATTTCTACTTTTGCCAATTTAGTTTTAAAGTGGGTCGCGTAAAAAGTAAGTAGGTGTAAATTAGCCTTAAAAGTGTCAAAATAGTACCAAAGTTTCGACTCGGGCTAAGGGTGCGCTATTATAACGTGACGTTGCGTCATTCGTGTTCATTAACTATTTATTTATTTATCACTTTTATACGTGACGGTATAAATTTTTAACTTGTACATCTCGGTTCATTTGTGCATCATGCAGCAAAGCAGGTGCGCCACGATACAAGATTGTTGTTCGCGCATGAGGAACGAATTCCTCGAGAACCGACAGGGCGGGATAGCCCACCGACGGAAGAGTCGACTGACCACCTTTCCTCTCCGTTGACGGCAGACGCGTCAAGTGCAAATTGCAGTAGATTCAGACGATCTGGGTCAGACCCTCTCCGTACGTAGGTCGTCGGAACTGCGACCGAGCGCTCCGCGATTAAACGAATCCGCGAATGTGGAAGACTTAGGTTTCCCTGAACAGGTTTCCCCGTACGACAGGAGGGTCTTCCTTCTCTCAGCCCCGGAAGCCCCTTATCACCCCTGAAATCTTACCTGCCTCTAGATCGAGCTTCTTGATTTACGATCCGGGATACGAGGCTACACGTATCGCGGCTTTTACAGCACGGACCACATATACGACTGATCTTTTCATACACGCGTGAGACCACCCTCGCGAAACCGTCTCGATTCGCGGAATTTTTACGAGGGGGTTTCGTGCGGTACATTACCGATTTAATGGGTGGGCTGAAGCAACATGAAATTCAAAGAAAGTTATCACGAGTAAATTGTACGGCTGCAATCAGATCAATCTTTAACTGATACGGCGAAAACTAGAGAGAGAGAGAGAGAGAGAGAGAGAGAGAGTCACGCACATGCTGTGAGAGCGAGATTGTTGACGCTTCTAGATTTGAAAATAAGAATATGGCAATAAAACCGTCTTAAATATACACCAGATATCATCCATTGCCCTCCTTAAGAATTTCTTTCATTCATTTCTTCAAGCGTTACAATGCAGATGTATATAATATCAGTAAGTCTAGCCATTTGTAAATGCAATCATTTAAAGTTTGCATTTTGCATAGTTAAAATTCTATTAAGCGATAAAAATGCGTATATTAAACTGTCGTTTTAATTTTTATATATAAAAGAGATCCATTAAGTCAATGTAAAATAAAAAGTCATGCACCACTCACCGATACGATGCGCAACAGCGGAGTTGTAGTCTACGCGTTGAACTGTAAAATACAAATTAATACGATTATTATAGAAAAGTTATTTCAAATTGACACTATTGCATTTAATGTTTCATATGCTGATATTTAATAAAAGAATCATAGAGTACTCGAAAAAAGTCTTTATTCGAAATATTTGAATAAATAAAATGCAGAGCAGATGCTTATTTTTGCAAGTAGCAAATAATACATAAAATACAAAACACTTACCTCGTGGTTGCTCCGCCGTTGCCCGATGCCTCCCAGGCCTCCTCCTCTCAGCTGTCCTCGTTGCACTCACGCACTAGTCACTCGCGAAAATGATTAATTGCGATCGCGCGGAAATTTTGCGTGGCACTCCCGTACGTGACGTATAAATACGCGAAACGCACGGAATATTATTAACGTGTGTATGTCGTGTAACTTTCTCCGTCACGCAAATCATTCAAGCCGGCAATTCGCGTGTACGAATTCACAGTGTTTTATCCTCAAACTCGTACCGATCGCGTCTCGAAAATTAATAACACAAAAATAATACGACACACGGAGCGACTCTCGGCGGTACCGGCCGGCTCGAGACTCGGCGAGCGAATGATAGCGCGGCGACCTTCACGTAAACTATGAGCTGTTTAACGACGTACGATACCGCGCGGCGAGCAAAAAACAAACAACCGTTGAGAATTCGTTGCCCTCGCCTACGAAATAAAGTTATACATTGAAAATTTTACACCGAATGTTTCAAATTACTTTGTTCAGTGACTACCCCTGTACTTTTCGCGTATTATTCTACGGGGTTTTGTACGGTATATTGTCGATTTAATGGGTGGGCTGAGAGATCAGTAAATGAAAAAAAAAATTAGCGCGTGTAATACGGCTGCAATTAGATCACTCGAGAGAATAACAACGCACATGCTGTGAGATGCGAGATCGTTGATGCTTCTAGATTTGAAAATAAGAATATGGCAATAAAATCATGTCAAATATGCATGAGATATCATCCATTGTTCTCCTTACATATTTCTTTCAATCATTTTTTGAAGCGTTGAAAATGTCTGGAAAGTGCCTATTTGATGATTGCATGTAATTAACATAAATATCTCAGTGCAGTCCGAGTTAAGGGTTGCATTACAATAATTAGATGTCCCATTAAATTGATTGCTCATAAATAGCGAAGTACATCTCTCAATATGCGCGATGGAAACGCCAATTAGTTTAATCGAGTCTCATTCATTTTCTGACACATATCACGTGCGGAACGAAGCATAATACAACCGGCGACGCGACGTTTACGAACGTTATACATACCTGAAATCGCGAATTGCAGTGTGCGCTAAATTATTTATTGCCGGCTTGTCGACTAGTTTCAACGCTCGCAAACCGTCAATCGCTTAGTTCTCACATTAACGAGTCTGGACTTGAATTTATTTATTACTTTTATCGCGTTGTTTTCGTTTATTGAAAACTTGCTTGCAGAAAGACGAATAGTCAGTTTATTGTTTGCGGCTAATAAATTACTTAGGGGCGACATTTAATATACTTGCGATGTAATCTCCAATTCGCAAGATAAAAATAAAAAACAATTTAACGTTTTTCCGCATTAGATGCGCGGCACCGGCGCGTCCTCCGCGATTATACCATATCATATAATCGTTTCGCGATTCTCGGGCTCACAATCAGTTGATTGTCGCTACGCATATATGTATGGTATAACATCGCGTTCGATTTGCCATGCTTTGGAGTGCCTTTGCTTTCCGGAAGCAACAATAGTGTGGAGAAACAGGATGGCTGACACAAATGCGATACATTTAATCGTTTGATGTGGAGATGCGAGGCTATTTGCCTATGTATGGCCCGCTCGTAATTGAACACATTTATATTCACCGAAGAAACGGACTCGCGTCGTTCTCGTCATCGAAACAGCCGTTTGCGTCGTTTCAAAGGATTGTCGGATCAGCTAATAGTGGGACGTTTTAATACGTATATCCGCAGAATTTCTTCACAAAGAAAATCCAATTAGCGGTGCGTATGGCGAGTGCCGGTGGCTGTATTTCCCTTCGCGTTCATTATCATAGCTGTAGTCCATTAATCGGGTTATCAAATGTGGCGAGGTCGATCGTTAATGTCTATCGTGCCTTATTGGACACAGCCATAAATCCCACCGATCAAATTATATGTCGCGGGTAATGAGCATTTACGATAATAATATATTATAATAATACTTATATTATTAATCCGCGCGTTATAATGTACAAACGGTAGCTTGTTAATCGCATGATCGCATTTACATGCAGTTGTATGCGCCAGATTTACCATATTATGGATACATAGCGTCGCTTGTTATTCCAAATAGACAAATCGCACGGATATTTTCCATGTATACGTGATACCGTATAATCCACTGCACTCCAGCGAATATGCTAATCATCGGCGCTAATCGGGAAGCTCGCCGCAGAATTAAAGCAAAAACTAGTTACGCATGAATTTGATTTAATACCGCGTACCGTGTATCGCGCGCAATGACGAGAGGAGTTTTCGCGACTGTATCAACTCGACGTTTCTTATCGTCGCGACAAAGAAGACGGGGAGACATTTCCATCGAGCGCCAGCCAACTTCCGGTTGGCTCTCTTTCGCGAAAGCCGTATCTCCCCGAGCACGTTTTAAACTGCAGCGAAGAAAAAGATTCTGTGTCGGTTGCCTGAGTTTAACGTCGGCGTCGCTCTTTAAATATAAAATACGGATTATTACAAAGCGCGCAACTTTCTGTCTTTAACTTTCCTCTTGATAATCCATGGACCGTACAGATAAATTAATTAGAGGACTAATCGTCGAAAATTATTACGTTATTATGAAAAAAATTAACGTCTTTCGAAATCATCGTCGTGCAACTTCATTTCTTTCATCGTTCCCGTTATTTTGTTGCTATTATTCTATTGCCAGAAGTACCAGACACAAAATCTTATGTGAATTGAGAACTGCTTCTCATTTGCACTTTTATAGCTCCTGTTTTCGTTCGAGTCGGATAATCTCAAAAAGAAACGCGTCATCTCGGCAGTATTGATCTAAGGATCACTCGGAACTAGAAGAAAGGATGGTCCTCGTTTATAGTTAATTAATAACTTAACTCAAGAATAAAAAAATATTGCACGGAAAATATGCAACGGTTCAATATCTTTGGGAATTACTCGAAAAATATTCGAAGCAGGAGACTAACGTAATACGCTTATGCGCAATCAATATTTACTCTTTCGAAAAATATTGCAGCGCCAAGAGCAACACTCAAATACAATAAATGTGCAGTTGTATTTAGCTAACAAAATCAATTTAAATTAATATCTGCAACATACAGGTTTCTCGCAAATTATTAGTAGCAAAGTTATTGGGTAATATTTATACGATTCCTTTTGTAAATATATTAACTAATTTCAAAAATTAATAAAAATATAATTAAAATGTATTACGCTCTGTATAACAACAGCTTTATGCGATTGCAATTACGGCACTGATGATCATTTGCAGGTAGGCATTCTCAGTTACGTAATTTATATTAATTACATAATTTGTATCATCTACATAAACTTCTCCCGTGTATATAATATTATCGGGCTTTGCGTCTGTTAAATAACTATTTGCAATACTTTGAGGATATTAAGGAATTTCGCTTTGAAATAAAAGTCTAAATATTTCCAGACAAACATCGACCCCCTCAAACAAGTTAAATGTCGCATCTCGACGTTGAGGAAAGCTCGCGGTTGTATTATAGTACGTATCTCACAGGAAGAAGGAAGCTATTCGCGAGCCAGCTGAGAGGAAGGAAGCGATTTAATACGATCTCCTGGATCATTTTTCAATGCACGCTACGCGAAGATGCACCGTCTATTAATACGTAATCGGTTTTATGACATCGCGAGTCATCGTGAAACGCCATTTGGAACTCGCGCCGGCTCTTGCGAAGGGGAATGCGTGCGCGGAACTATCAATATAATTTTACATACTACAAACAACGTATACGTATACACGCAAGAAACTAAAATAAATTACTAAAGAAAGATTTAAAAAGTTTTCTTCGAAGACTTTCGTTTCGCCGTGTAATATTTTTTTAAATTTATTCTTTGTAGTATTAATATATAGAGGAATGCCCTCTATTATGAGATAGGATTCCAATACGAGATAGCAGGTTTTCAACGTCCAAATTCAATCACAAATCTGTTTTCGCTACAATTACACGATCTAACAATCAATTTTCCAATAAACAGATTTCACTCCAAAGGCGATAAATTCATGGTGGAACCAACAGATGATTAATTTAGCCTATTAATTTAGCAGAAACTCCGCTACCTCATAATATGGGACTTTCCTCTAATATTAATTTTAGTTCTATAACATTTTTACCGTATCAGTTTTATATTATAATATCAATTTTTAAGGATTCCGAGATGACTGTTTTAAAATCCTAATCATATAAACATAGGCGATTTATAATTATTTGAAATTTGCCTTTTTATACACATTAAAAATAGATATTTATTTTCAGTAAAATTTTGTGTACATATAATTCTAAGTTTCTATATGCTTGAAACTCTGTCTTTTATATAAATATCTATTTTCACTTGGTTTCAATATTGATTTGCGAATCGCTGTATTTGGACTAGCGGGATCCTTCTCTTTCTTCCTTTTGAATACATCAGTTCAATTTATTTCTGTAAGTATCCTAAAGTCTTAAATGTAAGTGAAATTCTAGTGCATTTAATTTTATTATCCAGTTTATCTACAGCCCATTGTTAGTTACTTCCTCATTTATTAATAATTGCATGTTTTGATGTGTCCACGCGACGTTTATTTAATGTCTCGGAAGTGCATCTTCACATGGACATCTGCATAAGCAATCGGAACCGGAACCGGGCGCGGATGCACGCGTATGTATGCGCAGCGGCGTGTATGCAGAGTGTGCCGGTATAAAAGCCTAGAAAATACGTTGGTAAGTTGCAGTTCTCACCTGGCCGCCTGAAATATCGTAATGGTGGAGATGACTTTCAAGGTAAAGTGTCGAAACTCGTCGCGAACGAAGGAAACGCGGATCGGAGAAAGTGTTCGTTAAAGAATAACTTCGTAGAACGACGCGTAGAAATACGGGAAAAGAAAAAGGAAAAGAGAGGGAGAGAGTGAAATATGAAGGGCTAGTACGGATAAGTAAGGGCGAAGGGTGACGGATTTTAAGTTGCCGGTAATTACGTACACATAATTGGCCCGGTGATGTGCGCGCAGGAGGGTCGACGAAATAAATAATTCGGGATAGGGCGGCAGGGTAGTTGAACGCGGTTTTGCCGGAGACCCGGAGCAATGCCGTGAATGTAAAATGGGATTAAAGTGTTGCTTGACATTTAAGTCTACTCGATGTAATTAGTTCAGCCAGGGTTGTCGAGAACCTAAGTTTTTGCGAAAGATAGTGTCCGTTTCACAGCACAGCGGGGCGTGCTCGAGTGGCGGGTGAAGATTCTGGGGTTGGAACTTGATGGAAATTAAAAAGTGCACGCCGACTTGTACCAAACGCTTCTCTTTAATTGTGTTAAACGCTTGTTCCTTTGCACTTGGCTAATCTTGAGACCTTCTCAACCTCAGAAATCTTAGTCGTTTTATTATAGTCGGGAGTGCTATTATTTTCTCATGTATACGCGCAGGAGTGAATAAGCCTTTCTCATATATTTCAGCTAACTCGCGTTTCGTCTCCAGAGAAAGCTGACATTAGTATCGTGAAAACTTCTAAACAAAGTTATTATTCTTGTGATAATTGTGTTTCAAATTACCTGTTTATTATACGCTTCGACTTTTGCTCTAATTATGTTTGCATGTGACCTTTGGATAATGATACATTAAATATACATGATATCGCAAAGTTTCATAACTCGACGAGTGCATGTAAAATCTTACATAGTACATTTTAACATGCACATGTTCTATCTCTCATTCTGCATATATTCTACTATATTCCTAACTTGAGCGTGTACTTATATATGCAATAATGCAAACTGTACTTCCACGTGTACTTTACATGTACAATTACTATAAAACAGTGTCTGCATGTTGCATTAGTTTTGACAAAATTTCCATAAAATAGAATTATAATTTATAATTTGTATTTATATCTCACTGGGAATAATGTATGTAGTTAATATTTCGAATCTAGTATCGATTTTGAAAAATCTGAGAGTAAGATTGTGTTTGTGGTTTCGTACGCGTCTCGTTCTATCTTGCTCGAAGTTACACGGTAACTCAGTTGCTCATTACATTAATCTATAATCAAATGTAATTAAAGGGTTTGAATATCGAGAGGAAAAACTTTAATTTTAAAACGCGGAGGCTGACGAAGCGTACGAGCAAAGACGACGCAACGTTTCTCGATGAATTGCACATTTCCTTCTTCAATCGAGTCACTTCCGTCGGACTGAATCGTGTTGATTTCAACATTGACGGCCGGACTTTCGGGACGCCGTAATTAAAAACGAGAGGTCGGCGACCCAGCCCTCGCTACTCGATGTCGATAAATATCGCAAATTTCTAGAGTTTCATCATAGCGTCGAGTTTGTACATACAGGCAACATCGAGCGTACAGATCACGGTTACATTTCCGTGCAATTTCGTTTCGTCGAACATTCTACTAGCTTGAAATATTCCAATTTGCTCGACTGTTTATACGTGCGCACGGAAAAAGTATTTGACATATTAGAACACGTAAAAATATTTAAATTACATCTTCCTTCGTTCGGCAATTCCTTGCCGTCAATACTATTTCACAGTAGAATTTTTTCTAAAAGAAGCTATTTTTCCCCCCTATAAGAAAATAAGAAAATTGCAATAGAGACGGGAAGATTACAGGGACTGGGGTCCCGGTAAATACGTCCACCGCTTATGTAAATGAACTCTTCGGTTCATAACGCGCGCTATTTACAACCATGATCGATAACTATCAGAGCATCGAAAGCCCCTTTTTCCGTGCCGGAGATGAGTCCCCGGACAACACGACACTGTCGACATAAACTTCTTGTGTCGCAGGTCACCGTCGCACTAACCATCGGCCTCGCCCTGGTCGATCGATCAATCGCTGGCGTGATACCGCTGGACAGCCACGATCATCATGTCTCGGTGGCCAGCTCGTACATGCATTTCCAAGGGCCGGTACAGGGACCTGAATACGAAGTGAAAGTACCGCACGTACCTGTGGACCATCTCGGTGAGCACAACTATCTGCAGACCCACCACGAGCACCGCCATCACGACGGTTACACGGTCGACTACGTGGGGAAGCCGAAGTACGAGTTCTCGTACGGCGTCGAGGATCATCATACCGGCGACTTTCACGGCCAGAAGGAGTCCAGCGATGGTGAGTGAAAAGGACGAGTCACTTTTATGCCTTCGTGACTTTCGCGACGACGACGACGGCGACGACGACGACGACGACGACGACGACGACGACGACGACGACGAAGAGCCAGAGTCTTTGAATGGCCGGCTACCTGTGGCTACGCCGTTTATCCGATTTCCACCGTGGCGACAGCTCGGCGTTCTAACGCTGACGTCGGCAAAAATTGCCACGGGTGAAAAGAAAATTGCATTTCTGCGGAGACTGCCCGCGAGCGCACCCCCCGACACGGCGAGAATACGCACGAGCCGGTATGTGCGAACGCATGTGCGTGTGTGCGGGCATGGGAATGTGTGTGCGTTCGTGTCAACTCTTCAGTCGGAACTACGTCTTCTTACTCGAGTCGTCAAGTTGACTCAAGGAATTGTAAACTGGCTTCAACGGCGCATCGGTGTGATATCGTAGTTGTACAAGCGACCTATGTAGAGGTATAAACTTACTCCAAAATTGAGCAAACTATGCAGATGCATTCCTTGACCAAGTTGAAATCAATTCTTCCTTAGCGAAAGTATCAAAGTGTTTGGTTTAGGTTTTGCGGCGATTGAAAGTGAAAGACACCGCGGAAATTACAGTGCAGGAGTTCAAACAAATAGAGAAAGCTTCGTCTGCGTCTCGTTTCGAATAGACTTCGCTTGAACGGAATTTTAATTCAAGCTTTAGAGTTGTCGCGATTTTTAACACCGAACGTATCGAAAACGTTATGAGATGAAAGTATTTCTGATCAAACCTCTTTTTCAAAACAACCAGTTTTGAATTATTCAAGGGACGAGAGGTGTCTATAAAATTAATTCAAATGTTTTATTCATTTTTATACGATTATAGATCTGAAATTATTTAGAACTGCTTATATACAGGGT
>NW_011967215.1:274243-279593 GCF_000949405.1 Vollenhovia emeryi | reverse complement strand
TGTACAGATTTGCGGCATTACTGGACATTACTGGGCATTACTAGGCATTTTTGGGCATTAGTTTGGGCATTATAAAGATAAAATAAGATAAAACAAGATAATAAGATTAAGTAATGCCCACTACGCATTAGTAGGCATTGGTGTACAAGATTTTGGTCAGCGGTTTCCCCTTCGACCGGGAAGTTGCGTGGCGGAAGATCCGCGCGCGATACACGTAACGACGGGATCGCGGCGTTGCGGTGGATATCGCGCTTTAATGAAAATAAACTGCTCGTAACAGGGGCGCACGAGTAATAACTTCTGATGCTCTAAAGTACGAGGAGATTCCAATTGCCACCGATCATCGGGGATTATCGAATAACGAGTGGCGCAGGGGGGGGGGGGGGATCGCCGGCGAAATGAAAATCCGGGCCACGGGATTGAATTATCCATTGAATATTATAGACGCGTAGGCTACAAGTTAAAAATCCTCGTCGACGGTGCTGTTATAAAACGAGCACGAGAAAAATCTGCTTCTTTTTATACGCTTTAAGGGGGCGTTAAAAAGCTCATTTAGAACTTCCCGTCTCTCCCGCTCCCGCGCTTTCTTTTTCTTTCGTGGTGCATAGTTGATTTTTGCACGGCTAATATACTAACGCAATTTATTGTAATTAATATTCCGAAGAGAAAGTTTTTTAAGTTTGCGAAAGGAGCGCGCGCGTGCGTTTTATTTGTGAAAAAGCCCCACGTACTGAATAGTCGCAAAACAAACATCACATGCGGATGGACATTTCAAAAGTGATGTTTTACAAACGTTAAACGCAACGAATTCCGGGAAAACAGGTCGATGAAAGGCGAGTCGAGAATGCCGTAAAATGAGCCGAAAAACTGAAAGATGTGTTTTGGAGGATTGTGGAATAGAAGCGATATTTTACGCGCATCACACCTAACTGCCGGTTCTTTCGCGATGTATCGAGAAACGGGAATAAAAGAGAAAGAGTCGTTTAATTCGATCTTATCATGTTGGGACAAGCAAAAGACGGGTATGTCGTTAAATTGCATCTCGTGCAATCTCCCCGGTAATGACGAAACGTCGTTATCGAGAGTGTTTCGAGGAAAAACGCGTAATCCCCTCGAGGATATATCCAAAGCAATACCGTATACGCGACTCAAGGGAGATAAAAGAAACACATTCTCGAGCTAACAATGGCGCGAATACATGAAGACTCGCCGGGGGAGAGACGGAGGGTGAAAACTCGTAACAACGACGCTCCAAGTATTACGAATATTATGTCATTTAAATCGATATCAAGGTTGCCCGATAAGTATTCCCGACACACGTGTTGAATCAGCAATGTGCATTTCAATAAGCGGCAGTGTCTCATATCGATAAGACCAAATGCCGGGGAAGGAAAGTTGTCCAATAATTTTATCAAGTGTCGCTTGAAACTCCGGCTCGCGTGACACATCGAAATCGCGACCTTACTTACGTGCCGTCGTCGTCCCGAACGGTCGCGATAACGACTGTATATGTAGATATTTCGGGGTGTTTCCAGCCCCGGGAGTCGGCCGCCTGCGGCAATTTCCGCAGCGCCGCGCGAGCTACTAATTACTGCTGGCATCGCGCTGATTATTCCTCCCGCTGCTCGCACCCTCAACAAATCGCTCGTGATCGAGCGCCCCGCCCGCGCCGCCGTGGAGTAAATGTCGTATGCTGTCTGACAAAGGAGAGTTTATACGGTTTACCTCCGACGTGATTCTCAGCTGTGTTTGAGGGAATTCTCTAGAGAACGCTCTAGACCGAATTTCACCGCGCCGACATTACCGCGGTCTTCGTGTATTCGAATGTACAAGGTTTGGCCCCTGGTAAATTTAGAAAAATTTTTGTAAATTTTACGGTATCGTTAACGAGCCACTTTTCTCTAGTTTATAATATACGATTAATGAGGCGAAATTATGAGAAAGGTATTAAATCGATGCAATTATAATTTTGATTACGGTACGCCATGCTCGGGCATTTCCCCTAAAACATCCTCACGTTTTATGAACCGGTTGATAACCATTGCTTACGGCTGCAGAGCGAATAAATTAATAATTCATATTGCTGATTGGAACGTACGATTGTCGCAATCAAGGTTGTCTCGTCACCATAACGAGGACGTCGTGTATCGTGGTTTTATTTGCGTACGCGTAGCGTTATAATAATTACAATGCGAACATGCATTATGCCGCATCATATTAACGCGCGTGTACGTAGTTACACAGCTTGTAATTCCCTGAAAGAGCACCCGCATCATAAAAGCGCTATGAAAATAAAACATTTCCGTGAAATATCTAAAACATTTGTAATTAATAAATTAAAAAAAGATGTTTTCGTTGATTTCTTAATATTTTTGGTAACGTTTTTTTTGTATTAGTTACTAGAAATGACAAAACACGCGCTTCGCGCGCGCAGTTTGTAGTTGAACGTTGTATATTTTTAAGAATTTGTGTACATGCAAAGAAGTTATTGTATGCGCAACGTCAATTAAAAATAAAAAGTATAATAATTTATCGTTCACTGATACGATTCGCAACAGCAGAGTTGTACATCGTAAACTATATATGGTAAAGAAGCTCTTAACTATATATGGCTAAGAAGCTCAGAGAGCCGAGATGCGACCACTTCGATCTTAGCTCAGAGAGCCGAGATGTGACATATTCCATCTTAGCTAACAGAGCCGAGATGTGACCTATAACATGCCTTTTTTAGAAAGGGATTTTATTAAGTCGTATATACAATAAATAAATTTGAGATCTCGGTCTAATACGTAGTTCCTATAATTTTAAAGTACAAGTCCGAGGGGGAAAGCGCTGACCAAAATCTTGTACACCAATGCCCACTAATGCCTAGTGGGCAATACTTTATCTTATTATCTTATTTTAACATATTTATCGTCTTTCATCTTATTTAATCTTATTTTATCTTTATAATGCCCCAGCAAGACCTAACCTAATGCCCAAAAAATGTCTAGTAATGCCCAGTAATGCCGCAAATCTGTACACCACAATGCTCTCAGCGGTTTTCCCCTCGTATAACTCATAACGAGCGCGTGCTTCAAATTATAAACCTGGAATTAAATGTAATAAGCTCTATGCAAACAACTACAATTAAATTGATTATTTATTTTGGAATTATTATTTATTTTTATATATAGTTTTATTATATACATTATATATATTATATATATTTACTTATATTTATATTAGAAAGAAATATAATTAGTTTCGAATAAAACATGCTAAAATGATGAATTAGCAAATGATGAATCTTGTGCAAGCTTGGAATTATGCTCGTTAACTCGTTAAGAGAATTGTAATTTTACGTCCAATATTCAAGCTTTTTTCACAGGTTCCCGGAACGTATGGGGCGTCTTGAATATTCCGGAAAAAGGCGCTACATGATGTACTTGCCATGCAGAGCTCGACTCAACCGTAAATCCACGCACGACTAGCGAGCTTGGTATAAAAAACACGAGGCGTAATTCGTCTCGCGAAACAGTAGAGAAAAGTAGATCGCCGATTGGCGAATCGTAACTTTTGCGAGCAATTTTCTGCGCGCGTCCGCAGCAATAAATCATTTTGCGTAACACTGGCGGATCTCGCGCGCGGTTAAGAAAGAGGATCGCCAGATATAATAATCGTAAATAATAATAGTTACAGCTGCCGGCCTGCCAATATTACAACATTTTTTGTGAATGTACTGGATATTTCAGAAAATATACTCACGACATCTAATAAGTAATAAATTTTATTAAGTATTTCAATTTATCTTAAATGTGTAAAGAAGTTTAATTGTAATAACGTTAATAACGGTTTAGCGATAGTTTAGTAGAACATACTGGATATTTCAGAAGTTATACACACGACATCTAATGTAAGTACTTAATAAATTTTATTAAGTATTTCAGTAACATGTAAATTTATCTTAAATGTGTATAGAGGTTTGATTGTAATAACGTTAATAACGATCTAGCGATAGTTTAGTCAAATATTCAAAAGTGTAGAAAAACACTGATTTCCTCCGATTTGTTACGAGTAAAAGTTAGTTCAAAATTGGTTAGATTTAAGCGTTTATCGGTATACAGTGACTACGTGGTGTAATATAAAAATGGCAGATGTAACAATTGGGATTTTAGAATGGGTGATAACGTTTGCGAGCTCGCGATTATTTAGTTTTACAAATTGAGTTTTGCAGGAGAACAATCTTGACGTTTTTGTTTTAAAACCAGACAAGGGCTATTTGATCTTGGAATAACCGGCTTTTATTTTGCGACACTTTTCGCGATTGGAAAATAATAGGAAGGTATTGCAAAAACGACAAATTTGCCGATAGTCACGCGAACAAATATTTTCGGCTCGTACACGCCGCGCCGTAATAATTGAAGTTAATAGTGCCAGATTGCTGCATAACCGTTGCATATAACGATCGTAAGAATTTTAAAAATTCAGTCAGTTTTGGACATTTTTATCAATTATGAGAAATTATATTGTTTAAAGACCTCCATATACTTGTTTTATTACAAATTTTTAACACAATCGATGTTTGAACTTTTAAAACAAGAATTGAAGATGTTTAAATATAAATTTACAAACACAGTCATCGATTACAATATTAATTATAGTTTCGAACACAAAGTACTTACATACATTACTATAATTATATTCCCTCCCAGTAATTTTTATTATGAATTTATTAAGAACTTACTAATTATTTAGCCCCTTATAGAAACGTAAGCGAAATAATTACTAGAAAATTACTGTATACCTCAGTGATTTCTAATAATTCAGTTACTGCCCGAGTCGAAATTTTTGTACTATTTTGACACTTTTAAGGATAATTTGCACCTACTTAGCTGATCTATACACCTACATAGACCAGCAATAACCTAATTTGATTACATGATATTTTTTACTCCTCTTTTGAATATTTAATTCTAAAAAGTTACTTTAGCTCCTACTTAAAAGGACCTACTTTAATGCTAAACTGGCAAAAGCAGAAATTTCCGACACTGTCAGTTTTAAAGTAGGAGTAAATTTTGTACTTGCAGTTCGACCTCTTTTACTGTCTTAGGTCCTACTATACATACGAGTATAATAGAATTAAAGGTTCAACATAAGGCCAAAATTTCGACTCGGATGAACTCTAGTGCTTTTTTTTGTTCCCAGTTGTTACATTTTTGTAAGAGGAATTACTTAATGATTCTCTCTCACCTTAAAAGAATTTTCTCAAGAGAGAAGTAGCGAAGCGTTTGGATATCTCAGATCAGGACACTGCCATTGACCACTAATGAATGTCGTCAATCGTGTGCTCGATTGACGATCGAGATAC
>NW_011967215.1:243500-273521 GCF_000949405.1 Vollenhovia emeryi | reverse complement strand
TTTGTACAAATTACAATTAACAAATGTGTAGGCGCGCACATGCGTGCGCCGGCGTGCGTACGTGTGCGGAATTGGCAATCGGTACGCGGCCTACAGGCCACATCGGTATTTCCCAGCCGATTGAAATACGGGCCCCCGGTTTCGACATGTATAGAGGTATCGGCCATTCGGCCGCTTCCAACGGCAAACCTATCGATTATCCGGCTGCGCGTTTCTATCACACTCCGTCCATTTGCAAACTGATTCATTATAATTGTAGCGTCAAAGTGGCCCCACGTTCGCTGATGTATGCGCGATTTCACGGCGTGCCGCGCGCGGAGGGGGACTTGTCGTCGGGCTTGTCGTCGCACAGTACGTTTACGAGTTTATTTTACGAAATAATCCGGCCGGGCCATCGCGCGATAAATCGTTCCTCGAGTTTTATCTCGTAATTGAATTCCCCGGCTTGGGGCGGGAGTTAACGTTAACGCTCGTGCGTTACGCCGAACGACAGGTTGCGAAGGGCCGACGCTGTAACGTTGCTGTAACTGAACCTTCGTTGACGCCCGCGCGGAAATTGACCGCGCCCGTTATTTATGCACGAAGGCCGCATTATTTTGATGCACTTCATCATACTTATGACGGGCAGTTTATATTGTAAGCAGCGTACTACGCATTCCTAGTGCGCCGGTGGATCTTGTTTGATAACCGTTGTTTAGTTTAGATCATTATTGTTACCGGAGATCACTGTATTATTTTCAGCATAAACGCCACCTTTATGTTGTTGTTATCTACGGTTGAAATATTCAGCATTCGCAATAGATTATTCAAATCGTCCGCGAATGCTTGGTGCAAACAAACGCAAATGTACTAAATAAATGTCGGATTTAAATTGCTACCTACTTTGTGCGAGAACTTTACTTCAAATCTACTTATAACTTTTATGAGTGACTACACCGAGCGCCCTGTGACCAGACAGTTTTGATAGCGTGTTCTGGAGATCGGAGTCAAAAATCCTGAGACAAAAATGCCCGGGCCCCGTACAACAGTTCTCGCGTTATAAACGACCAAAGTTGGCCTAAAGTTTGCAGTAACATTATTAAACGCGTAATCTAGAGGTAGTTTTAAGGACGGGTCGAAGAAACTTGGCGCTGTCGACTGTTTTTCTAACCGCTCCCGGAGGTAGCGAAGAACTGAATCTCGCGCGTTAATAAGCTTTATTTTTACGGAGCGGCACGGGGCCGCGAGTTCAACTTTCCGCGGGGTTTTTCTCTATTTAATTTGGAACGCGTCAGGTGGTTAGCAGTACAACGTTCGCAAAGTAGCTAAGTGGTTCAATTGCGGCGCGGCACGAAGCGCGCGGGTCCGGCCACGGTCTACTAGCTGTAGCTCGTGGAAAGACTTTCGCGTGGACCGAGTGTGCCAAAGTGCCAAGCGGAAGTGACAAATTTTCGGTGCGGAGAGAATTACAAGGGCGAAGGGGCGAGAGGGGAGGGAGAAGGAAAAAAATGGTCGGGAATAATGTCACCGAAATGAGTAACGTGACAATCTCGAGCGCTCGCGAAGAATATTGAAAACTTGCATCGGATCGCGCGGATTCGAGTGTAGTATTCTGCTTTAATCTTCCGATTCGCCTAGAGTACTGTCTACTTGGAAGGAAAAGCCGGAGATTGACGAACGTGACTTTTTACCTCTCGCCATGCTCATGCGAATCCGGTCTCACAATGATGCGCGCGTGCGTGCACACGCATACATAAGATAAGGGTGGAGTTGCGTGTACGTTTTCTTGTTGATGAATTTCTCGGCACATCGGTCGGTATAATAAAATTATTGCGAAAGATATTTAATGAATATATTAATTTAAATAATCGTAAGAATATCAGATATCGATCTGTGCCTTGTCACTTGAGATACCTTGTACTTTTAAAGAACTTCAACTATTTTTAGCGATTTACCGTAGAATTTTTCATGGCGTTATTAATTATTAAATTAAGTTATATACTACGGAAAAATTAATCAAAAGGACGTAAAAGTAACAAGTAGACGTTTGAAAGTTAGAAAAATTGTTTCATTGTATTTTGCGTAAATGTGTCTCGCCGAAATTTATTTATCTTGGCACACGTGTAGTTATCTACAGATAGAATGGGACATGAAGAATTTAACGAAATAAACAATTTTCTATTTCAAAGCCTGCATTAAAGGGATTCGTTATATCGCAAACGGGGCATAACTGCCCATCGTAATTTGAATGGACCGACTCTGTGGACAATCCGCGTCAGCGAAACGACCGCGATTATTGAGGCTCGAGAGGGAAAGAGAAGGTGAAATGAAATGAAACGGAGGCTGTGTTTAAGAGCGAACTGAATCAATAGCCCAGTCTACTGTGACCCGTGGGCCAAATGTGGGTCATACCGTTATCCAGTTCTCACTCTTTCGTCCCGCCACTCCGACTGCGCGTTCGACTGCCACTCTCTTTCTTTCTCTCTTCACACTATTTACTCTCTTCACGCTCCTTATTTCCGCTCTCGTTCACCTCCGGCACAAATACGCACGTACGCGTCCTCTCACTCTATCTTTCGCGTTCGCCCTTGCACATTCGCTCTAATTATATACTAATAATTATTATTATACATTAATATATAAAACAATATTTTATGTTAATGAATTAATATATTTTTCAATTTTATTTACGTCTTTTTTAACATACGGGAACAGCACCTAATCTAGTCTTGGTCTAATCCATCTATTTTCAAGCAATGGATCTGTGTCTGTTCTTAAATTCCAACGTGGAATTTACATTTTAGTTTACATGATGTAAATTTAATGCCAGTTTTATATAAATTCATTACGCTAATTTAAAATAAGAGATAATTAACCACTCACCGATACGATGCGCAACAGCGGAGTTGAAGTCTACGTCGTTAAACTGTGAAATATAAACATATGATTATTATAAAGTAATTATTTAAAATTAAAGCTATTGTATTCAATATTTCATATTTTCTTTAGACATTTAATAAAATAATTACGGAATTCTCAAATAAAAATGTCTCCATTTAAAATGTAACTTTAAAAACTTCTTCTAAATATGAATTTACAAAATTTAGACATTACATTTTTGCCTATAACGCTTATTCGAATCATTAAAATAAATAAGAAAAACAGGAAGCGAATGCTTAATTTTGCTACAATATATATTTTGCAAACAATATATAAAATTTAAAACACTTACCTCATGGTTGCTCCGCCGTTGCCCGATGCCTCCGAGGCTTCCTTCTCCTCTCAGATGTCCTCATTGCACTCACACAACAATATTCACTCGCGAAAATGATTAATTACGATCGTGCGAAATTTCACTCTCGTACGCGACGTGAAATACCGCGAAACACACGAAATATTAACACATGTCGCGTGCCTTTCCGTCACGTAAATCATTCAAACCGGCAACCCGCGTGTCATCTTACGTTCTTGACTCGGAAATAATAGATAATCACTTTCAAATTTTATTTCAGGCCGCAACAAAACGATATTTTATAATTCTTATTGTCAATTACAATCTAATTCTTACGCGAAAAGAATTACACGAAGTATCCATGCGTTAAATAGTTGTTATTAATTATGACAGTTAATTGAGATCATTTACAATAACATTTCGAGACATAACGTAACGACGCGCAATAAGCGAATTTCTCCGTTTCCTGCCTGTTCGAGCTGCGAAGCACGAAAGACCGGATTACAGTAAACACTAAAGCCGTAACGATACCTAACAAATTTCACTTTCTTTTCCCGAAAATGAAGAAGAGATTACACTGAAATAGATATCAAAGTGCGACGCGTAGACGAGATGTACCGAAATGTACTCGCGACAGAGTATCACGGTTCATATTCACATTGTTAGACGTGTGTCGTGAAGTATCTACATTGATAAAAAGCCGTGAAATGACGAGGAGGCCGTGAAATATCCTACATTGATAAAACGCCTCGGCATGCAACTCGTTTCTCATTACAAGTTATGGAAATTTAACAATTTGTCGATGAACGTTACTCGTTATACTGATAAACGCGTACAAAATTATAGTATTTTACTCCTATATCTATCGCGATCGCGTTTCGAAAAGTGATAACGCAAAAGTAATACGACGCACGAGCGACTCTCGACACTACCGGCCGGCTCGAAACTCGGTGAGCGAATGATAGCGCGGCGACCTTCAAGTAAACAATGGCCCGCGTAACGTCGTGCGATACCGCGCGGGGAGTAAACAAGCACGAACGTTAAAGGTTTGTTGTCCTGTTCGCGAAATATAAAAGAAAGTTGAAAATTCTCTGTATCCAATATTTCAAGTTACTTTGTCCAGTGATTATCATACATTTTGCGAAACCGTTTTGACGTGAAAATCATTGTTGTTCAAATTGTAATTACTGAAAGATTTTGCCGAAATCCACTATGAAAACTACGCATACGAAGACGCGTCAACTTTGCGACTGTCGTTGGGAGATTGTCGATTGCAGACGTTTATTCCGAAATACTCGTACTTTACGATGCTAAAAATGCCACACAGACATGCGCGATATTTCTGTATCGCAGAATGTGCGCCAGAAAATTGATGTTTATGCCACATAATGTTACGTTACGCAATGTCGCTTATTCTCGTGCGCGCTGACACGCACAGTTTACACACTGCTCGTAAATAAATTTTTAGAAAATTTTGCAACGAGCCTTATTGTTCGCGACCGATGTGTAGTACATGCTTGAGAAATTATTTCTCTGACTTTATGACAGCACGTCCGTTACGGCCGGACCTTTTTTCTCCGGAATTATAATATTAACCCAAATATGTAATTCTAAGAATGTATGGTCAATTACAAGCAAGCCAACTTTTGTATGAAAATGTTTCTTGCGAGACGTGTGCAGCTGCGAAAACTCTTTTGTGTAATGGCCTTCCAAGGAGATGACTTCCCCAGTCGCGTGTAAACGCTTTGTTACACAACGCGCATTCTCTAGAGAACGTATGTAGGTACATTGGAAACGCGCGCTCATTGTTATGACATTTTGGATGCTGTAAAATTATAAATGGTTCCTCTTAGATTATGGAATAAAATGTAAGGGAGCAGAAATGATTTTTTAACAAAACCGTAACTTATGAACGATCTGAAGATGAGATTCACTCTGAAGGACGATGGTACTGGCGCTAAGTGTCTATCGTCATAAAATAAAATAATAAAGTTGTGCCTTTAACAAGATCATTACTAGATTGATAGCAAAGTAATGTCCATCGTTAACACTAATGAACGTTCCTTAACGTTCCTCAATTTTTATCCTAATATCGGTGGCGGTGAAGAAGCGGCATTTTCCATGTCGTCGTGACGATCATGGCGCTACCTCCGAAAAAGAGATAAAGCGACGTGCCTGAAGATAAATCGCCTCTTCGTAATCTTTCCGAGAAGATAAAAAGCGCATGGTAAGAATTTATGAGAAAAATTATCATAGACAATGAAAGAAATACCAGGGAAATGACGCACTCACGCCAACATCCATCTTTTTAGACGTAACAATCTATGCATGGGTGTTGCGTTATTCGGTTTATTGGGGATATGTTTTTAATATTTCTACCTCCATCCAATCATATCAATTGCAATTGCAAATCTGGAAAAGCCTGGGCAAGAGACGCGCTCTCATTGCAACCGACTGCCACATAATCTCGGATAACTCGATTAGTCTCAAATTTGCATACACGATGGAATCTTGGTATAGAGTCGGAGTTGATTACAAGTAATATCTTCATTATAAAATTATATAATAAAACTATGATTACTAATGACGCTTGTGTGTTATGGATTACACTGTGTGAAAGGAAGACTTTACACAATTGTACAGTATTTCCACAAATTTTCTTCCGGAGTCACGGAAAAAATAATCGGGGAAAGAGAGGGGAATAAATGAACATAATTAATATAACAAAGATATTACAGAAAAGCAGGAAAACGATAATTACATATTATTTAATGTCAAGAAATATTATTTAACGTTTTGCTATTTTTTAAGTTTTAATCGCAATATTAATCGCGAATTTGACGAGACTGATAATAAACAAGAAATTATTATCTATAATATGCACTTGCATCCAACAAACTGCTAGGCTATTATTAAATAACAGGTCGCGTATTCATTGCTTAAGTATAGTTTCGAGAAAATACGCGAACATTATATTTGTTTTTCTATATTTTACGGGCGCTGTCCTACAAACGAGGGAAAAGTGCCCCGTGCATTCAAAAGTGCATTGAATTGCGCAACATTCGGGTGATTTTCGCCAACGGGGAAACTTCTGCGCGCTATTATGCATATCGCTGTGTATCGCACGAATCGGTACTCGACGATGTTTGAACCGAATACTCTTCGATGATGCTTCACGTAGCTGCATGATACTTGACTCGTATCCCGCAGGATTATGTACGGTTTCGCGACGAGTAAATAGACTCATTTACGCTCATGACAATGCAGCACAGCGTTTACGACCCTTAAGAAGACAGGCAAGGATTAAGTAAGTGCAAGAATAATATAAATGAAAATTGCAGGTAACTAAGGAAATCGTTTGTTTATTTGTTTAGATTCTCAGTTATTCATGTAATTGCATGTAGAGACACGGTTTAATTTATCGTTCGCGTTGGGCGTGATTTGATGCGAATTTCATATTGTGTCAAATCCAAATAAAAGTAAAAAGATATAACATGAATTTTAACATACAGTATTATTGAGCATTTTTTATACATCTGATAAATTGATTAAAAACGTATTTTTATAAAATACAATTTTATAAAGAATAATTCTTTTCAAGTGAAAGACGCAAATTGAGAGATTTTGATGCAAAGGTATAAAAGATACCTGTATAGATAAGATTGAAAAAAGAACGAGATGCATGAATGTACTAAACTAAAAAGAAAATAACTTTGATGTAAAAAGTACTTTCGCATATTCATACTTCCCTTTATTCTCTTTACTCAAATTATAAATATTTAAATAATTCATAAGCTACTTTTTGAGCTAAAATATCATTCATTTACTGTTTTGACATTAAAGGCAAAATATCTGAAATGTAAAAATCTAAAAGTGCCACTTTGCAAATTAGATGTAATTTTCTCTTGCAGCTAGGTTTAAAAAAAAACTTTCTCAGTTATTTTATATGTTGGAAAATATTGATTTGCGGCGTACGGTTTGATATATTATTGGCGAAATATTTTACATTATTAATCCCTTGCGCTGTGTTCGTCAGTCGTTTTACTCGTAGAGCAACGACCGTGATACGATTTAATAATCATATTTTTATTACACAGATTTATATTGTCTTAAAGTGTGTGTATTAATTCTTTGACCCATTTATAAACGTGCCTGATACCGTTTTCAAATTTCCAATTACAACCGGTTTCTAGACGATTTCGTATGCAATCACCTCTAAGCTAGAATACGCAAACTTTCGGTGTTAAGATTTCTTTCCCCCCCTTATGGATTTACTACGCACAGAAATAAAAGATCTGTGCTGTGTGAGCTGAACGAGAACCACATCAGCCTAAACCACTTCGATGACACGCGAGGGTCTCATCGAGCTCCACCACTTCTCCGCGCAAATCCAATAGATAGGCGCGTAAGCGGTTCTCGATAAAAGGGAAAGGGATAAGAAGGGAAAGACATCCTCGAGGATAACAAAGGGGATCTAGGCAGACAGAGAACAAGCCGTGGATGTGGCGGGGGGGGGGGGGGTAGGGAGACGTGATACTGTACGATGCTGAATATGCGACGTCACGTTTTGTGTTTCGGAGTGACGCGCACGGCGCCAAATCCTCCGAGGAGGAACCGTCAGACGCTCATCGCGCCTGACTGCCGAAGCATTCGTTGGCTGCCTGGTATCATCCTGGCATCTACTTAACCCTCAGCCGACTCCCGCGGGATTGCACGTTGCATCGTGTGCATAAAACGAGAGTAAACGAGTTGAAGCGCGGCGCGTATACGCGTGATGGACGAACTCGGGCTACCCCTCGTACATCATGTTGCACTTAATTTATCAAGCATTCGCTTACTTTGTTCAAGTGCAGTTTAAAATTAACAAAACAATGTAAATAACTGTCGGATATGACATGGATACATGGGAACATCTTGTTAGTTGAGAGAGATATCGAGCTGCGCAATATGTACGACACAGATTGAATGGAAAATATTTCTGTTAAAGAGGAGCGTAACAAACATTGTTAACAATATTTTCTGATAATGTTTTGATATCACTTGCAAATAATAGATATTATTGTTTGCACTGTTTCCCCTTCTACAGATAAATCGTTAAAAATAAAATAAATTACAAAATTAATATTTTTATACATTTTCTCAATTTCTCAACAACTTTTAATTAAACGTTTTGATTAAGGCTCAATGAAATTAAGCATTTAAATATTTATTCAAAGCAGTACGTACTCCACAATTTTACATATCTACTTTTACTTCGTAACAAATTCTATCCCCAAGATAAATGTATATTATTTTATTTAAACGAATACTGTATTCTGTTTTATCGGAAAATCATTATTAGATCGTGTTTTTTCATAATCGTGCCATTATTGTCTTAAAGAAATATTGATCGTTTTTTAAAATAATTGACTTTTTTTCCTACGTTTTCGGAATATTTGTTAGTTATGTATTCGGTAATTATTCTATTTGCAAATGTGGAATGCTGAGAAGACAATTGTTACAAACATTTATTTTATTTGACTAGCAATAGTAGCAATATATTGTGGGAAACGCTATTCAACTTGTTCTATTCGCCTATCGTACATATTTCTTTTGGGATATCCTTGCATGTAGGAGCATAGTCGGCCACAACGGTAATCCTTTCGAGATTTCTAGGATTTGTTGGAGTCATGCCAGACCAGAGGTGAAAATGTAGAAGTATGGTTTGAGACCGTGTTACAAAATATTGTGCCATCGTAGCTCCTTGTATAATACTAAATCATTTATTATTAAAAGTATACAGCAACAAATGTGGATGTATAGAATCATAGACTACAATTTCTTTGAAAATTTATGAAAGTCGTTGCTTTGATTTATTTTAGGGATAATGATTGCATATTATCGATACTAAGAAATCAACTTATATGATTTTAAATGTCTGATACAATCACAGCTGCAGTAATTACACAAATTTTTTATGGTTTCTTTTACAACATCCTGTAATATTGTTTGTCCGTTTGCGAATAAAATGTATTACGTTCGAGACAACTCAGCTGAATAATTTCCGCTAAATACAGCAGCAACCGAATGTAAGCTCATAACGTTATTAGTCGTTACGTCATTTGCAATAAAGATAAATATAGTCAGTCATTCCTGGGAGACTATATTCTCCAGCGAATGTAGTCTCCAGAAATGCCAGCCAGTATTTCCTCTCTTCTATCGAGCTAAGTTCGACTTTGAGCATCATCCAATTGCTTGTGTGTGCGGAACGCGTTTGTGACATGATGAAGTCTCTGTCGTAGTTTGCGCTCGAACTGTTTCGATCACCGCCAAGAAGCCACGGGATGGCAATTAGCAACTTGTTGAAATTAAAGTATCATCGATGAAAGCATCTCGAGGATGCCAAGGCACTCGCAAAATGCGGCTTCAGTTAATGACGTGATTTTCCGAGCTTGAATCGAGCACGAGCATAAGCTGCACGTATGTACACTTTGGTACAACGTATATATCACATACGTTACTTCAAATAGTGGTTTAAAAAATAACGTATACTATATAATTAAGAAAGAAAAGTTTTCCTTTCGTCTTTTTCTCTTAAAAAAAATTGTTTTAGTTTCGGATCTCATAAATAACAGTATTTTAAGTTGCTTTGTGCGTTGTCGCACGTTTGTAATATATTATTCTAATTCTGAAACCAATCAGTTTGTAAAAGAAATGCTTGTTATTTATATTTTTATTTATATTGTTATTTATATTTTTGCAATATTGTATATTCTAGACAATGGAATCATTTACTCTCTCTTGCTCTCTCTCAGCAGCACAACCGAATAACTGTATGACATAAAAAGTAAATAAAATTAATACAGCTATAAACTAATCATTTACTTTGGTATAGAAATTAAGAAATTAATAAAAAATAAAATTGGTTCAACTTCTAAAATTCTCAATTGCACAGCTTTTTTCACTATTAATTCAATAATTCAAAACATTGTGGCTTAAATAAAGATATTGTTTCTTTGCCAGTCTGGTCGACTTTTAAAAACATTTTTTCCCTTTGTTTAAATCAATAATTGTTTTCTACTATATAAAAGTAAAGCAGTTTGTGATAGAAAAATTTTACTAAATGTAAAGCATGCATTACCAATAGTAATAGACGCCGTAATGGATAAAGAAAATCTATTCTTCGAAATATTTTGTTTCGCGTTGTTTACGTGCTCTTTGTGCGACGAATAATTCAATTTTTTAAACCGATTTTTACGACAAAGCGAAAGAGAGAGAGAGAGAGAGAGAGAATGAGAGGGAGGGAGGGAGGGAAGAAGGGAAGAACAGTAAAAGAGAGGGGAAGGAGAGGGGAAGCTGTTTTGAAAAGATGCGCAGCTAGTGCAACCGATAATTGACTACCCGCCAATATTCCTGCAGAACGTCGCGTTTCACGCTTTACGTTCGCGCACCGTATCGAACTCGCGCGCGTCGGCGTTTTCATAAAAATTCGTTACAGATAGACGATACGTCGATACGCAAACACGCCGCGAAAATCGCTCTGTTGCACCCCGGTGACGCATCTCCGCTCGCGAATTACGCGTGCGCGAGCAAAACGAGTCAAAAGGCAGACGGGCGAAATGCAGGAGGGGACCCGAGACCGAGAGATATTCGTTCCGCCGAGGCTTGGAAATTGGCCAACTTGCAGCGCAGACTAGATAGGCGAGGATAGTAGAGCCACTCCTCACCTGAGTGGCAATTGAATTTTTATATCTGTCGAACGAGAAGCGAACGGCGCGGTAAAAAAAAAAATGTCGAACGGCAAGTCAAGTTTGCGCGGGGTGGAAGATGCCGGCGGGGAACATCATTCGTCTGGCAAGTCTGTATCTACTGCCAGCAGTCGTGACGATGCACATTCCCGCATACCGTTGCACGATTCACCTACTTTTTGCCCACATTTTATAATACGTATATTATTATACAATTTCAACGCTGTAATATTTGCTACTGTGCGTTGCGTACGAATTAAAAATTAATAGTCCCAATTTCTCTAACGTTGCGCGAGCTTGTTCCGTGAAACAATAAGTAAAATGAACGCTTCCCGAGTCGAAATTTTTTTGGCCCTATGTCGAATCTTTAATTCTAATATATAGTAGGACCTAAGACAGCAAAAGAGGTCGAACTGCAAGTATAAAATTTACTCCTACTTTAAAACTGACAGTGTCGGAAATTTCTGCTTTTGCCAATTTAGCATTAAAGTAGGTCCTTTTAAGTAGAAGCTAAAGTAAATTTTTAGAATTAAATATTCAAAAGAGGAGTAAAAAATATAATGTAATCAAATTAGGTTATTGCTGGTCTATGTAGGTGTATAGATCAGCTAAGTAGGTGTAAATTATCCTTAAAAGTGTCAAAATAGTACCAAATTTTCGACTCGGAATTGCCTAATTTTTCGAAAACTTTTAAATATTATACAAGCCTACAAATGAAAAACACAATTGTATACTCTTCTTTTCACGTGGAATCATTTAGACGATTGAAACAATCATACGCCAGTCATTTCTCGATTTTATCACAACCTTGGTAATTTTGCTTTTACAATCGTCATAGATCAGATATTCGATCGCAACTGCAAATTAATTTCAACGCGCGCAATAACGCAGATATTAATCATACCTTACATATTTCTATTCCCCGCAAATTATCTGTTTTCATCATGAATTACACGCCATTTTAATACATTCCTTCTGCGGGCGGTACACATACAATCAAAATTTCTCTTTCTCTCTCTCATATGGAAATTGGTTACAAAATTTTCGTAATATTCCGGCGCACCGTATCGAGAAACTATTGAATTCCGGTGACGGCCCATTGAATACCAACGGAATTTTTCGGTAGTGGTCCTGCCAGCCCGATCCTCACAACTCATCGATATCCATCCTCCTATCTTGCTTAGAATATTTTTCCTTGGCGTTTGCATCCCGGTCGCGCGTTATTGCTTCCACGGCATTCATTGTTGTAGAAATATTTGATGTGATGAAAAATATCGAGCAGATTCTTGCGGTATGCAAAATACAAAATGGCTCGTCGAATCGGTATTAAATTTGGACAGTGTAAACGTTCGAGTGCCGTCGACATTACGACGCTGTTAATCCGTTTATGTTACTAATCATTGATTTCCAATAGCACTCGTACAAATTTAACGTTACATATATTTTTTTTAAATTAAATATAGACAAATTAAAAACGTATGACATCTCTAAAATTATTCGAAACCTTAAAATGACACGATAATGAAAGTAGGTCACAGAATAAAGGTCTTTGTTAGGTCTTTTATTATTTATATCGGCGAAAGTCTGCTTCGTAACGTTTGATTGCTGTATGATATACATTTGCTTTCATCTCGACTCTCCTCGTTAACGCGAGCGACATCATTCGCGATTTCTCCTTGTACGCGACTTGAAGCTTCTCGCGCTCGTTTACGTACGCGTGTTTACGGAGGGCCTCGCCGAGACGACGAGGGGAGAGGCGTGACGGCGTGTAACTCTTGTTTGGCGCGCAAACTAAATAAATTAGAAACTTGCTGTCGCGCGCGCCCGTTTGCCAGATGCCGCGGGACGCGAACACGTCCCGACGATCCGCGTACCATGTGACTGCTCATCCCCGAGTCAATTACTTCCTGGCGTAGCCGATGGCACCGCCGGCACTCTCCGGCACCGTCGATTTCATCTGCACGTGAATGAACCTTGTCATGTATCTCACTAGAAACCGCAACTGGTTAAGATGCATACCTGGCGCATTCGTCGCACCGTGTGCGTGTGTCCGTCATTTTCATCGGGAACACATCGCCGATTTAGCACGCATTAGTCTGAGACATGATTGACTTTTGTCACGTCGCTCGCGAACGACCATTCGTTAAAAATTTCACCCCCATTCTCTAATGAGGCCACGGAGAGAATTTTCTCTTAAAATTTACTCTTATGAGTTTTTCGAAAGTTTACCATACATTCTATCAGTAAAATGTATGGTAAAATTTCAAACTTCACTGTAAAAAAATTATATGTAAGATTACAATTATTATAGTGGATAATGGGACCATCTACTAAAGGTGTATATTTACATACGTCAGTAAAGTTACTCCATATAAGTAACATTATTACCTTATATAATAAGTAAAATGCTTGCTTTCGATTGTGTAAATTTTACAATTTTTTGTAATTTGTATCATGTATAAACAAGTATTTACACAACAAAGAGTAAAAAATGTTTTATAAAAGTAGGTACATACATTTATACATTTCCGTTATTAATAGTGTAATCGCTACACTTATTATGTATGTAATTTTGCATACTTCTTTTACAGTATTTCATAAAATTCTTCGAAATGCCGCGTTGTTCCACGATTACATAATTTTCAGAATAAATTAATAAAAATCTCTGCGTGTCGCAGAACCGTGTCATCCAAGTGTTACACTCATGGCAAAAATAATTCTCTTTTGAAGTAAAAAAATGTAAGTGGTATGATGCAAAGTGATACAATGCAAAGTATCGTCTTATAAAGAATTTTACTTTCTACATTTATCCTTAAGTTAACTTTAATTTATTTTACTTTTATTACTAGTTTCAATCTTCCAGAGAATAAGATGCTGCATTTATTATACTTTTGGCATTTTAATTAGCGAAACATTCCCCGTAAAGACGTCTCTCTAAGAAATTATTATTACGGTTTTCTCGATCTTATTAACAGAGGGACTTGGTTTTCATCACGATAAAAATAGGATCGCACAAGTCCATCCGTTAAGTCTGCGAAAGTAAGCGTATCCATTAGCTTGTGGATAATGAGAAAAGTTAGCACGCTGACGCATTTTCTAAAATGTCGTCACATAATAACTTTCTGTCGCGCATCTATTCATAATCTTTCGGACTCTCGTTGCGAGCTTATCGATGGGATTCAATTTTTCCCGACTTGCACGTTGAAAGAAGAATACGCGTTCAACGAGACGACGTATAGCTCTGTGCTAACGCGAGTGATTACTAATGAGCGCATAGAACATGTAGGTTTTTCTGCAGTTAATTTTCCTACGTTATTAGTTTACTAGAAGAAAGCAAAATAGTTATGTCGAAACACTGCGTCTACACTAATGCTACTCCACTACCAAACATAAGAGTACAAACTTAAGATTAAGTACATTGTAAGACCAGCTAATGTATAGCAGAAGCTACAATGTTATTAATTCCATTAATGTTTATATTAATCTATACAGTTGAAAAGTTTGTGTTAAATTTAACAGATGTCACATGTCCCAAACGGTCCACACAAATTTTTGTGTTAACATAATATGGATATGTTAAATAATCACAATAATACTCTGTTAATATTTTAACACAAAATAAATGCAAATCTCAAAATAATTTAAAATAAATTCTCTGTAAAATTAACATATTTTAATGACAAAATGAATTTTTTTAAATGTTATATATGCAAAATGTTATATACGCACTTATGTTATACAGAATAAAATCAACGTTTCATTCTATAAATTTTAACAGATAAATTTTGTTACTAATAATATACAACGTATGTATTGTGTTACATTAAACAATAAGTACTATTGTGTAGTTTTAATATTTCTTTTCAGTTATTCTAATAATTTTACATTTGCGGTCAGTTATTTTAATAATTTTACATTTGAGGTCAATTACCACGAGAGCAATATGTTAAAACACATGAACGTGTTAAACATTTATCACAAAAATTTTAACCAGTACTTTTTTTAACAAGAAAACACATTTTTCAACTGTGTAGAGTTATATATGTGAATGAAGTTGAAATATTAATTTTTCCTATATAAAAAAGGCGTATTAAATCGATAGTAGAAAGTCTCGCAGTATTGTTCTCGCTTTTCCGAGATGCTGATTGGCTCTGCCTCACTTGTGCGATACGACATGCTTCAGTCGTGTTATTTGCAGGTGTCAAACCACGCGAATTGTTAGAGAGAGCAAATGGCGCGCGCAAAGTGCGCGCTTGTATTGTTTAGTTTGTAAAAAAAAGTTATTAGTAATGGTAGGGTCCTCGGTTCGATCCCGACCCTCCTCCCGTATATTTTCCCGTTGAAAGTAATTTCAAAAATTCAGCGCTCGCGGGAGTTTAAGGGGATGCTGGGGTGATTCTGCACCTTTTGCACTTTTTGCATCTAGAACTGTCAATTCATGGAAACATTTGTGTACAGACAGTGCTCCACTATTCGGGCTAAATCAGAGGACACCGTGGTATCATTGAAATTGAGTGTAGAAATCTAACAAAAAATCTACTCACTTGAATAAGTTGTCGGTTAACGAGTGAATAGATTTTTTGTCAGACTTCTAAACTTAATTTCAATGATACCATGCTGTTCTCTGATTTAGTCCGAATAGTGGAACACTGTCGGTCTGCACAAAAAAAGCATCGCACAAATGAATCGACAGTTCTAGGAGCAAAAGGTGCAAAAAGTGCAGAATCGCTCCTGCATCCCCTTAAGGGGATGCTGGAGTGATTCTGCACTTTCGCACCTTTCGCACTTAAAACTGTCTGTTTCGTGGAAAGATTTGTGTAATACACAAATTAAATGTACAGATGATCGAAAGCAGCTTGCTATTCCGGCTAAATTAAAGAACAATATGACATCACTGAAACTAAGTTTGTAAGTCTAATAAAAAATAATAGTGAATAACACATACATACAGTACATGTAGTATGTGTGTTGCTCACTATTATTTTTTATTAGACTTACAAACTTACAATTAGTTTCAGTGATGCCATATTGTTCTTTCATTTGGCCGGAATAGCAAGCTGCTTTCGATCTGTACACGTAAGCCATTTAATTTGTATATTACACAAATATTTCCGTGAATTGACAGTTTTTAGGTTAGAAAGGTGCAAAAGTGTAGAATCACTCCAGCATCCCCTTAAGATTAAGCGTGAATTTCAAGGAATTTTTCCGAGATATCACGCTGATATAGCTTAACGGTTGAAAGGCGTTCCCACAAGAGGGCAAACTTAGAAAGAAACCCGCGTTGCACGAAGCAGTCAATAATATTTCGCACAAATTTTCCGCCGAACGTGCAATTGCGTCCACGCCCTCGGACATGCTTACGACTCGCTCGCGCTCCGCGTCCTCAAGAGGGAAACAATTCAGAACGCGTCTCGTGTCCCGGCATCCGAAAATCACAATTTCATTCGCGCTCGCGGCCGTAACGTCGGCCGTAAGACCGGCTTTCTCAATCCCTGTAAGTGAAACGAAAATCCACGGGAGTCGTGAAACTGCGGGCGAGGTAGGTCGACGCGCACGACGATATCTCGTCGACAAGCTTGATCGGATATCGCGAATCCCTTTGCGAATATCGACCCGCTCGCGTATATGGAGCGCAACGGCGATGCAACGAGGAAATGCACCGAGCTGTGCGCGCTACGCCGCACTCATCTGCATCTCGCAACTTGGAGGAGAAAACTCCGATAGAAAAAAAAAGAAGAGGTGTTGTTATAGGCACCCACCCTATTTTTCATAAGGAAGACCGCTTATGCAAATGCGATAATCGATATCGGGGTGTAAGGCGCGAGAAGTTTACGGGCAATCGGGAAATGCTCGTAAAAGCGGGTAATTCCAATGCGAAAAACTGGAATTACAATTTTCCCGAGAAACACGCAGTAGGGCGGGTTTTAAAAAATCATCGTGATAACGACGAAGAGCAGAAATGCAAATGGATTGCCCGGAGCGTCGCGATCTCTTGGAAATTTCCGCCAATTTTCCAAGAAATTGTCGGCGCAAGTGCCGAAATGTATGCGTGCTTATAGTCTCGCACACGTGACGACTTTAAATAATCGAATCAAACTTTAGATAATCCAGTCAGTATCGAAAGGAGGGCAAGAATGCGAGGTGTATACAATTTATATTAATAACCGCTTAATAATGATACAATTTTACATAAATTTCCGCGAAACTCGTCATTTTTTTGGCAACTGCTTTATGTGCAACGCATGAAGAATGTATAAGGAGACCGAACTAGGTCTGGATCACGTCACCGAAAGTGGGCCGACATTTTTGCCATTCAGTGAATCAAAATTTTGCCACTTGTAGCGCTGGCGTCGCCTTACGCGATTAAGAATTCGCTCATGAGTTACCGATCTTGATCTCGTAGATACAGCGTATAACTGTTGTTATCTGGAGGTCAATTTCTGAAACTTACGAAAATTACAAAAGTGAGTGAATATTTATAATTTCAATCTGTGAATTCGCTCACTTTTGTAATCTCCACAAGTTTCAGAGATACACAATCCATCTCCTCATCTTATTTACAGATCGGATGTATATTATATAACCACGAAAGCTTCATGCATATGACAACCATGTGTCAAGTACGAATGCGAATGGAGTTAGTTGATGACAGCGCTCCCAGTATTGCTTTTCAGAACGTCTGGCTGGCACAAACACCCATTCTGATTACGGGCAGTTCGGTCTCCTTATACATTCTCCATGGTGCAACGTTAAGCTGCACATTTCAGTTAATTAATGAACCCTTTCTGTTGTTAACATTTACCAGTCGTTGACTTGGCTCGCGCCGCGGTTTGAATCGCGCGGCATCGAGCCGAAGTTGCCGCGCGTCCTCGCGACTCGGGTCTCGCCACTAACGGAACGGAATGGACGCGGGACGGTTCGGCGTCGCGTCCCAATCAATTGGTAAGCAAAATCCGTATTAATCCCGCCACGTATCGCCCCTCACGGTACTTAACAATCGCGTCGTGCACGCTAGACTCGGCGCCCGTTGAAACTCTGCCGAGGCGTGTATTCCGCGGGGCCTGTTCGGCCGAGGAACATCGCGGACGAAGCGACCGTCGCCACTTTCGGATATCGCGAGCGTCGCGGATATCAATCCCTAACATCGACGCGCGCAATCTAGCTCGCGTAACGAAACAATGACCGCCGCCGACCTCGGGAATGTGTCATTAACGAGCGTACCTTGTTCGTCGAGATGCTGGAGAAATGCACGTACTTACGCGAAGCTAGGCGCAACAGGCGTAGCGTCGCGCGTCGCCGTGAAGTTGGTCGCGCGCGGCGCGAAGCGTCCCTCCCGCTAACTTCTTAGTGCGCGTTCGTGCTTCATTTGCGAGTCGTCGCGGCCCTCAAACGTGCTCGTAACTCGGCGTGGCTCCACCTTTCCGCCTCTCGCGACCGTTGCGTTCGAGCGATTAGCGGCTTGATCGTAACCTGTTTTCGCGAACCGACACCCGGTGCCACGAAGGAAGGAGAGAGGGAGGCGGGGGAGGCATCGGCCAGCAGCCGCGGAGCAGCCGCGAGGCGGGGCATCTCGTAAGTTGTTCCGTTACTGAGAAAGTAATTAAACGTTACCGGCGGCGAGGCGGTTGGCGCCCGGCATTTGTTCTTGTCGCGCGCGCAATAGACCGCGACGTACATACATGCATACGTCGTGTCGTACGTCGCGCCCCGCGAAGCGTCCCCCCCCCCCCTCCGCCGCGCTACCTCGTTAGTACGCGTTCGTGCTTCATTTGCGAGTCGTCGCGGGTGTCAAACGTGCTCGTAATTCGGCGTGGTTCCACCTTTCCGCTCTCGCGACGTGGTCGAACGTGCGTCGTACGCGTCGCCGCGACCGTTTAGCGTTATGGCGATTAATTAGCTGCGTCCGGCATTACAAATCCGAGCGCTCTTCCCCCCCCCCCTCCTCCCCTCGCTCACTCTAACGCGAGAAAACACCCGCAATCCGGGGGGGGAGGGTCAATTCTGTATCTTACACCATAGCGTAAATGCTGAGAGTGAGTAGCTTCGTCTCTTTCTAACTGTTCCCGTAGAAAGAGATAAAGCCGCTCATTTTTACCGCTTTCGCTACATTGACGCCCCGATTTGCAATGCCGAACTATTGTAACCAACCTGTTTTCGCCAACAGATACGCCGGTGCCACGAAGAAGCGGCGATGGCGACGGAGACAGCAGAGAGAGAGAGAGGGGTGGGGGGGGGGGAGGCTGGAGAGGCATCGGCCAGCAGCGGAGCAGCCGCGACGCAGGCATCTCGCAAGTTATTCCGTTACTGAGAAAGTAATTAAACGTTACCGGCGTAGGCGAGACTGTTGACGCTCGGCATTTGTTTTTGTGACGTACGCCGCGCCGCCCCGCGCCGCGACCGCGGGCAAGGTCGCCGCGCTATCATTCTCGTCCCGGCCGCCGAGCGAGCAGGCGGGCCGTGCGTGCCGCTCCGTCTGTAGACTTTATTACTCCTCGAAATTGGACGGAATGGAATATCGCACGTATCGGAAAGATATTTCTGTATTAACTATCAGATTCACTAAATGACTTTCGAAAGTCACGCGACTCGTCGGTGTGCCGAGGCAGCGGTTGCGAAGCGAGTGCCTCGCGCGATTTATCCATATCGAAACGACGGAGGATCCGAATTGTAGAGCAACGCTTCGCCGTGATTTAAATATTATCGGACGATGATTATTGCTCGAAGAACGCTCGAAATACGTACACAGTCCCCGCGACGCGTTTTGGTTTATTCGCCAATGTGAAAGCAATTTCCTATCGCTCATTCGCTTTCGAATATGCGGCACGATATGAGAACCGTACGCGAATTATTGTACCGTGATTTATATAACAGAGAATGTCGCGAGTTAGGTTTGTGTTTGATTGCGTTTTCGCGAGTGTTCGCGAGTGTTCGCGAGTGTTCGCGAGTGTGTGTTTCGTGAATTTCTTTCAACGAGGCGTGATAGGGAGCTCTCGAGGAGGAGACCTCGAGGACATCGGGTTGTTGCATCGGTGAGTGTGATTTTATTTTAACTTAAGAAATAATGAATCTCAGTGCCGATCCTTGGCCGTCCGTGTGCAAATTCAGTTTTCGCGTTATTCTGTTAAATTTAAATTTTGTAAACTACGCTTTCCCGTGAAACCTGTACGCTCGTTGGATAATCGCGCGTCGCGTTGGCTGCGAGAGCCATGAGAGTGGCTTTGGCCGCCCCCCAAAAAAGAGAAGAAGAAAAAATACAATAAAAGTGGAAATAAGTAAAATATTAGATATATTTGCAATATAAAGATTTTCTATTTAATTTCCTTTGTGATATTTATAAGTCATGGATGAAACGGATTTGGAACAAGATATTTATTACACTATTTATGTGAAATAGTAAATGATAAATTATATTATATTATTTATAAAGCAGGAAAAAATATTGAAATAATGAGAATATTCTTAAAAGTCGCCAACAGTGATTAACAACAATTAGGGATTTTTATTGACCGTATCTGGCAATTTTAATAATACAGAAAGTTGCACTCCTATGTTGAGTGTGACTCGACATCAGTTTTTCTCTCATAAGCTCCTTTGTCGAGTCTCACTCGACATTTTTCAAGTCCAAACCAATAGATGAAATATACTTCGGAGTGCAAAGGGTTAAAATTGCCAGATACGGTCAATAAAAATCACTAAAATATTGAAATATGTATGTTATTTTTCTCTTCTTTTCCTTTTTCTTCCGTCACAATTATGTTAAAACATTTAATAAAATACCATCTAAATAATCAAACCGTTTAATTAAATGTTTCAGAATGTAATGACTCAGAGTGTGTCACGTCGAGCAAGTTCTACGGAGTAACCTGGACCGTCTGAGAGGAGGAGGAGGCCTGGAAGAGGCGTCGGGCGCCAACGGAACAACCTTGCGGTAAATATTATATTTTTGATTTCGTATAAAATTAATTTTGCTCCTGTTTTATTTCACCGTAATCTAGAAATAATATATTATTTCTAATTATAATTAGAAAAAACGTGACTTGAAATTTTATTAAACAGTCTGTTGTACAGTTTGATACGCGTACAAATTCTATCCTACAATATCGCTTTTCTTGAACAATATTTTAATACGAAGTTTATATTTATGTGTTACAGATTCATCGTAGCTACGTGGCAGATACAACTCCGTTGTTGCGCGTCGGGTCGGTAAGTCGAAACTTTTTGTTATCGAGATAACGAATCTACGATTAGTACATTTCGTAGATCCGTTGTCCTCAAATGGATGGGTTACGATTGATTAGATACGGCAAATGCTTAATTCTATCTAATGTATTTTAATCTATCGCGAATTGTTACGATTTTCAACGCGGAGTGTTGAGTGTCCCGTTGCAGAACCGGAATTAATGGCATTCTTTGATATCTCGAATCCGGAGGCCGGGAAGCAGTACGTGGTTTCGGCACGAGTGTGCGACGTCACATACTACCCGCGCGCAAAATAAATTAGAACATTATAAGAGATATAAAAAAAGGAGAAAAATCATACAACTGTGATACATATTTGGAAAATATTACAACAGCGAAAATGTACGAGATGGTTTGAAAAACGATCGTCGTTAATTCACTGCCGAAATTGCCGCTATCGGGGGTAATCCGGAAGATCCAGGATTCATTTCTTCCTGCAATGGGGCCCTCGACGTTCAACGGGTTGTTTAACTTTCTTTCATATTCTTTTGATTTCACGGAACTCTACAAATCAGGGAGCTCACTTTACACCTTGAGAATCGTTGAACCGTGCGTCACAGAAATTACACGAGCTATCGCGAATATCAATGGTTGATTTATTCGTCTTGTTTAGTACGAATACATTTCGGTTACTGTTTTTAATCTTTTGTAACCTACCCATTATTTTTAATAAATTTGATATATGTATACAATCAAATGTCATGAGATTCAAAATATTCCGTCGAGAAAGTTGAGACTTCTTAACTATTTCCATATATTATTCGTGATCATTAATTTATTATACAGTATGTATCCAATTTTAATATCAGTGCTAATTGTGCGGGAAGTTTCTTTTTTCCGAATCTCATGTCATTTATTCTATATATTTGGATATATTTTTGAAATATGTATTGCATGATAAACATGCGTAATTATTCGCATTGACTACGACAGTGGAGTATGATAGTAAAGGCTATTATCTCCGTATTTTCTCGCACGTGTGCGAGATTGGAAAAAATAAAATCCAATGAACTCCGAATCGCGCGTGTATTAAAACCTGAACTCAGGCCTCTCATAAGTCGCGTCGCGGCTTTAATTAAAGATTCATAGGTTAAATTCATCAGATTGAAACACGGGCCGGTAGGAAAATGAATAGGATTACAAATCCGAATACGGGTAGGTAGGGATTTGAGCAGAGGGATAAAATTCGTTGATTAAAAAGATTGTAGACGAAATAATAATCAATTTTTAAGTAACAATAAAAAGTATCACTATATCTGTTATTATTAAATATAATACTTAAGTTATATGTTTTCAATTGCATAATGTAATTCTCGTTCTCTCGTAATCTTTGTAAATTGAAAACTAAAATGAATGATAAAAACATTATTATTTTAAACAAAAGAGGACCGCCGATTGGAATCGGTGGGGGTGGGACTCTATAATTACATAACATTTATAAGTTGGTCTGTTCTAGATTAATAGATTTTTATAAAATGCGCTTGCTTTCGTATATGCGCTTTTATCAATTCTATCAATAATCAATACCAAGTACTCGTTACAGTTTTATGAAATGAGTTTTCTAAGAAGATTTTTCGTGACAATAATCGCGGAATAATTATTAAAGAAAATTGTTTCCGATATAAAATGACCCGTTCCTTCATTTTCGTACATACTTTAATGTCAAGAATTTGGCAATTTTGTAAAACCAATTCAAAGTTATCTTCAAAGAAAAGAACGTCAGTAATTACTGCCACTTTAAGATCCCCTTAAACGCGGTAATTTAAACTTTCATTTATGCACGGTGGATTCTCACAAAGAGATTCCAGGCAGTGCAGCGCGTCCCTTTGCGAATATAAATCGATACAGTCGACGGGCTGGCGATGCATGGCAAGGAATCGTATCGGAACGGGTCTCGCATGTGAAGTCGGCGCCTCGAAATACGTGCTCGAGTGCATCTACAATGCCGGGGATGCACGCGCGTGTTTGTACGCGCGTCGGGAGGATGCGTCGAAGTTTATAATCCGTCAGCGCGTCCGTATCTGATACACAGGATTCGATCATTAGACGGCATCCACATCGTCAGTGTAGCCTATGGTAGACGCGCCGGGTCACCGGAGGATACAAATTGGCTCGTATCGCATTGGGAATTGAGGTCCCGTCGACATAACGAAGCCAATTCAACGAACCGGAAATGCGTATGCGTGCGGAGGGGTCTGATAGACGAAGAGAGAGGCATTGTTAGGGCGAATGGTATAAGACTAATGACATAAACGATGAACGAAACAAGACATATCTGTAGCTAACAAGCATGTGTGATTCATGATTTACTGGGCAACTGAAATTGCGCGATAACTCGCAATTTACCCGCTCGACGATGGAAAAAATTTTGACCGCGCCACCAAAGCTGATCTCATAGTAAACGGCTTGTTATAGCCTCAGTTTTCTCTTCTTTGTGTATTAATCCGAGGAAACCATGTCGTTTGTCGTCGGCAGGACAGTTTTAATTACCTTCCTAACGAGCACTCGTTTCTTATAACTACGATGACTCTTATACCCGCGAACTTATAATTACGATATACGCTTCTAGCTTTCGATTGCAGGATTAATAATATCGGTGAATTTTAAATCGTGGAACATATTGCATTAATTTCTGTTGTAACGTAATATGAAAAGCTTTTGCAATTTAATCTCTTGTGGGTCAACGGATAGCGTTCGACATCAAGTTTCATGGTATTGGAAGAGTAATATCGAAACGAATTTTACTCTCGCACACATAAAATTGAATGCCACGTGTAGCAAGCAATAGTATTGTACGATTATTTGTAAAATAGTACGAGTGTGACATGACGTTATTTTGCGAGCAACTCTCGCCTGGATCGTATAACCGATATTGTTATAGAAAGAAATGTGAGGATTGAAAATTACAGATAAAATTGATCTACGTAGTGACATCAATAGCGAAATCCAAAAGTGTTCAAATGTAATTAATGCAGAATAAAACTGCATTTATGTATAATCGTTATTCTAACATGCATCATGTCGTTATGACAACAAAAATAATGTTACATTTTATGTTACATTTGTAACATCTGTAATAATTACTGTTGTCGTAACATGACAAGAATTAAATTATTAGTGTTACAAACAATTTAGATTTAATTACGAGGAGGAATTAATAATCGCAATTGTAAAAGTTCTTATTGATATGTACAGATAGAAAAAGACACGCGATAAAAAAAGTAAACTTAAACCTTCACGTAACGACGATTAAATCTTTTACTTAGTAGTGTAAAAATAAATTGTGTGTAAAATACGTCGAGAGCTTAAGGCGGTTTTAAGCCGTCCAATCCATTGTTTAAATTACTGTAAACAATCCCAAGTTAGTATGCAATTAATATTACGACAAACGTAGAAAACTCCCCATAGTTTTCTCTCGTGAATCTGTGGAAGTAATCGCAAAATCTAAGCCGCTCTGTGCAATCGCGCTAGCAGATTGCGTATAAAAGCGTCGGGACGAAAAGAGGGACGATGGAGCTTGCAGTCCGCTTTCCATCTCAGTGAACAGCGTGCAGCCGTAACAGTTTCGCAAAATTTCGCCTCGCGGACCACCCGCGGAACTGGGCTAATCTCATTCACGATTCGTCCGGCATTTATGGAGCCTCCCCCGCTTCGTAAACTGCGC
This sequence comes from Vollenhovia emeryi, assembly GCF_000949405.1. NCBI lineage: Eukaryota > Metazoa > Arthropoda > Insecta > Hymenoptera > Formicidae > Vollenhovia > Vollenhovia emeryi. Next base: position 248,680 of record NW_011967215.1, on the reverse strand, counting down.
TAGCCGCGATCGTTTATTAGCATCGCTCTGTGCCCGGCGCGCTCGGCGACGAATTTACCTTTAGTCCGGGACGCTCGCATCGGGAAACGTATCTACGCTTTGTCGCGCAGTTCCTCGGAACTGCTGATTAATTGTCAATGGGAACTTTCGAAAGTGGAACAAACCGGAGATACGATGGAAGACGCCGCAGACCTGGAAATCTCTCGGGCGAGGTAATTAGTATCGTCGGATTAGTGAATTTAAATTGTAGGTCGCGCTGATACCGGATTTGGAGCATACATCGAGTCCGGGATATATAGTACGGAATATACGGGGGGATGGGTTTATGTATAGGATAACTCACACCTATTGTGTGGTAGGCTTTAATAGCGTATTTTAGACGCTGGAATCGAAAAGCATTATATGAATACGTCGCGATCACAGTGATGTTTTCATTACACGCGATCAGCTGTTGAGTAAGTTTCCAAATATTCCGAGAGTACGTTTATTGCACAAACAGAATTATAATGACATTTATTTTACAAATATCAGTACGTACAATATTTTATAACGACGATGAATTGGCTGACGCTCGATCCTTTTGCCGCTCGTATCCATAAGATCACTTGAGACTTGAACAGATAGTGTTTTGTATATTGTCGCGTTATTACTTTCCGAAACACGGTTATTTTTAGTGAATTATCAAGTGTCGATTCGCGCGATTAATTTATTCTTACGATCATAAACGTGTTGAGGTGACAGTTGTTTGTCGACGCAGATATTTCGCGATTTATTCGCCCGAGGCAGAGATCAAAATATCGTGACACGAGAATTACAAATTATTGCCTCGTGTTGTATAAACGCGAAAATTATTCCTTTAATGAGACATGGATCTAGATATATCTCTCATCTTTGACTTCTTTGCCGATATAAATGTAATTTGCTCATAATTCTCGAATCGACATCGCAGAACTCGCTAGAGCGAATAATTTAAATACCAGAAAATTAATAATATCTCGCGCGCGCACGCGTTTATTTCGCGGAATTTATACATTCAAAACGTATTGCATTCGTAATATTGAACACTGATTTCTTTGGACAGTTAATTTTAATTGGTCTTAACTTGACTTTGTCAATCGTTAAGAAGCAAATAGATTTTGTTGATCCAGCGACATCGCCGCTCGCCTTTAATCAGTATATGCAGCGATTAATCTAAATATTTTAATATTCATCAATCGCATAACATAAATTCGGTATTTGCATATCGACGATTTAAAACCCTTCGCCGTTCTTGAATTTTTTAATATTACGGATGTCGAACGGATCGCAGTTTTAGATTGTCGTACTTTTTGTCGCGTCACTTCATAACAGTGTAAAGTACAAACATGCGTCACATGTGTTTAAAGTGTCACGTCCACTATCATATAATGATCAGTTTACGCTCCACCGTAATTAATTGTATTTTCTTGAGTATATGTATTTTTCTCTTCCTGTACTTTTTCTAGGGAGATTAAAAAGAATCTATATGAATATCGGTTTTTCTTATATTCAATTTATAGACAATTATTAGTAATTTTTTCGGTTATAATATTTGTTCATATCTTTATATATGTTTTACTTATATTTCAGTATGCCTTTTTTTCATTTTTTAATCGAGGCGTTTGTATTTCTTTTTTTTTGTAACATTGCGACAATCTTCCCGTGATTGAGCGGAATAGATCGAGTTTATTATACGTGTACGACATGCAATAAAATCGCGATGAAAAATGCAATTTGACGTCCTCACGAAAAATTACGCAAGAAAGACGACCCGACTCGAGCTCTGAGAAACGAAGTGATAATTTAATCCGATCCTTTTTATTTCGAAAGTTTTACCAACTTCTGGTGCGGACGACCGAACGAAAACCAGGTTATACTCACCGGTCGCGGTTCGCGTCGCCGATCGGCACAATGTATAGTACAGTGGATCATAATCTGGCGCTCTACCAAACTTCGGGATTCTGTTAGCCGGCTCGCACTGTCGTGGCGCAAAAAAAAATATGGTCCTCAAACATACAAGAGAGAATCCGCGCTCGTCGTGTCCGCTGCTATTCAGCGAAACTTCGTGGACGCGCCAAAGCTCGACACTTTTTTTTCTTTCGCCCTCCAGTTCTTTCCCTATGCGAATCTGTGGAATCCTTTCGAACAAATAGCAGCGAGCAAGTTCGAGTTTCCGATAGATAGACTAAAGCGAGATTGACTTCCGTAGACATTTATTTTCCGTAATACAATTTACGATGTTTTTCACTCGACTCGAGAATTCCGGGGACGTTAAGCAACTCTGACGATACCTTGCTATCGCGGAATCTAATCCGGCGCTATTACTAATTTGTAAAATGGATACTTTCGTTCTATTGGCAGTTATTTCCGTGTAAAGATCCAATATGATATCGACAATCTATAGAGATTCTTAAGACACCCGCAATCTCGGGAGAGCCGAACTGGTGCCAAAGTACGGACTCGAATTCGAAGCGAGAGGCATGCGCTCCACGGTATGTCCAGAATTATACGGAACGGTGGGCCGCTGACCACCACAGGGCCTAACTCCCCAGTCTCATATCCATATTCAAGGATTGACGCTGCCAAGAATCCCGGGATTCATGCGCTCAAGAATCCTGGCTGGGGCTCGTCGGGAACCTTAGGTTACCACGTGCGCTCGCGCTAGTCATCCACGCAATATTTTTCGAAACTCGGTCGTTATTCAAGATAAACACGTGGCTCTCTCACACATATCTTAAATATTTAAGAAATTATTACCGCGCGAAATCTTGGTGTATTCTCGCGTACTCTGCATATTTCCCTGGAGCTTTCAGGAAGCCGCAACCGTTGAAGAGTCACGAGAGTTTTTTATTCCGAAACCTCGTTATCTATACGTATCTGTATCCTACGAGAACTCGCAAATTCCGCCCGAATTATCGTGACTGCACTCGAACGCGTAAATTTGATAACTCAAATCCGCGCGTAAGCCAGGTCGAAGGCGAATTTAATTCTCGACGTACGAATAACTCGACCGCCTATACGTATATACGTGTCTAGTGCGGTATGGGGACAGTTTCGTCTTCGCAAAGAGAACACGGTAAAATCCGCGTAATCCTCGTAAGGGCTGAAATAGATTACGTACCTACTCCCAAAGGGTCCGTGGAGAACATTGGTTTACGGAAACGGGTTTCCGTTATCGGCATAACGCTGGAGGGTTCGAGCCACAGGGTTATCTTTCTCACGAGCTTACTGGTCCCTCGGCCCATGCTCCGCGGCCTCATATCGTACCAAATATATTATATATATATAACGCGCGCATAGGAAAAGTCATGTAGTCCGCGTCAACAAGGATCACGGAGATAAAAAGGTTCGGGACCTTTCAATCGATTTCTCTGACCGTTCTCGATCACCCTCGTCGAGAAAGTCATCGTCAAGTAATGCGAATATTATTCATCGTTGTGATACGTTGAGCTCGAAAAGACAAGAAATGGGAGACACGTTTCCGTGGGAATTAACTTTTACGTGGGACATTCGAATCTCGATAAGATTTTTTGCAAGATTAAATTATCAACATTCATCTTCTATTGCAACTGCGGAAGAAAATTGCCACGTTACGGTAGAAGTAGTTTCTCATAGTTGAGTTATACGTATAAGTCAAAATCGAAACATTTTTTATAATTAGACATTGCGTTTATTTTAACATTCAATTATTGCAATTGAATGACATAAAGCGCAAATTCAAGTCGAAAGAAGAACGGATGAAAATCATATTTAATTATGTAGCTTTCAAATTCTTAATACAAAATTACTTTGAATTTGCATTTCTTCGAAATATGTAATACGTATACGGTATTTTTTTAATGCTTCCATATAGCTTCCATATAGCTTTCATTATAGCACTCGAAGACTATTTTGCGAAATGAAGTATTGTACATCGAACGGTATATAAATTTGTGCAATTACGAGCATATTAGTCGCGAAAGCGTAAGCAGGTTTTAAACAAGTAAACACGCAAGACCTAAAAGACCTTCCTTTCACGTGAAGCCCTACAATCTGCAGCTCCGTACGTCGCAAAAGGCAAAGCTTCGTACAGATATGAGCGGGGCAAGTACGTGATAATTAAATTTCGTGCACGGAAACCATGAACGCTTTTTACAACCACATTGCTTCGCGGTCTTATTATTCATTAATAAAAAAAAGAAGTTGAAATAACAGCGGAAAGCTCTCGTCTTCACTCGCGCGGCAAAATACGATATATTAAGTACGCTGCTTTTTCAGTATCTGGATCTAAAATGGCACTCGCGTATCAATGATTTTTCTCTCTTAGTCAAAAAAAGGGGGGGGGGTATAATAAGCGTGCTAGCAAAAAATGAACATATGAGCGTTATTTTCTGAATTCTTTTCCTCTCTGTATTTTATAGTGATACCAGTTCGTTACATCGTGACGAATAGGCAAAAAATCGCGAGAGACAAGCACGCGCGACGCGATCGATACGCGAAAAATGATCTGAATAATTTGAAACATTTTCGATAAACCGAAAATTGTCACCCTGATCGATGGCCAGTATTTAACGACCGCATGTATGTTCTACCAAATGCAAAACTTGGAAATATGAGGGCTGCCCGAAGCGTTTCGTTCGTCAGAATTTCCGGATGGACCGATAATATTCTGGCAGCGTGCGCAACCAGTATCTGCACAAAATTGATAACGTTGAAAGCAGCTCGATGCAATTTATGGAATATAGAAATTATGCAGCGATTTAACGCGATATAGCACGCGGGGAATAGGCTCGCAGCCGATACGATCGAAATAAAAGCATTCTGAAGTCGTGTGATTAATAGATTCTTCTTGTCGCACGTTGTTTATCTATCGCACGTACACTTAAATATAAAAAAAGAAAAGTTATTTAGCTTGGTGCAAATTCGATAGGACCAGAGACATATCCTTCGATTTTGACCGAGCCTCGCATTTATCAAATCGAAGATTGCAAGTTGTTATTATAAAGAGGCTCGAACGGTACCGCGTTAATAATATACAGGGTGTACCAAAACCACCGGATATCCTTTTAATCACAGATTCTTTAGAAAATGTTAACACGAATATTCTAATACAAAAATGTCGAGGCTATAATAGTTTTTAAATAATAAGCGATTATATCTCACGAATGATAGGCCTGAGATTT
>NW_011967215.1:193505-242827 GCF_000949405.1 Vollenhovia emeryi | reverse complement strand
CGCGCGAAATCTCAGGCCTATCATTGGTGAAATATCCTCGCTTATTATTTAAAAGCTATTATAGCCTCGACATTTTTGTATTAGAATTTTTGTCTTGAAATTTCCTAAAGAATCTGTGATTAAAAGGATATCCAGTGGTTTTAGTACACCCCGTATATGCAGATGAGGACCAGATCGCGCGCGAGAGAGCGATAAAGACGTATCAGCTAACATACGGAATAAGCGTTTCGGTATTCGAGATATGCCACGCCGCAACGAAACTCATTTCCCGCGGCGCGATGCGTTTAATTCCGGACGCGGGTATACGTTCTTGCCGTCGGCGACGTTCCGCAGTCGAGGCCGGTAACGCGGGCACCCGGGGGCTTGATTTAAAGTCTTGAGTAATATCGGACGGCCTCCAAGGCGGAATTGGACTCCCCGGGTATGCCGGAGTAGATTCCAACGAACCGTCGCGGCACGACGGCACGCCGGCAATGTCTAATCAGTGCCAACTCAATTTCCCGACGCGTCTATTGTCACCCGATTCCAGGCGCGTCTCGACGCCTGGATGTGTATTATAGGTGCACGAGTGCGCAGTGGCCCACGTGTGGTGGGTGGATGGCCCTTTAGGGCACACTTGCTAACTCGCGCGAGGGACGTGGCGGGATGGATTGGACGAAACTACTCGTCCCTGTGGAGAAGTAGCTCGCGTCTCGTATTAGCATTCTATTAGGAACTCGCTCCAAGATGGCCAAATTCGAACAAGTTATCGGGAGTTATCGTTAAATTGCAGGCTACGTAAGATACTTGGGGAACACGTAGCAAGTATAGCTAAATGAAGTGTCATAATATGTGAAACGATACGTAGCAGATATGTGGTTTTGGTGTCAAAGTGATTGAGGAAGACGCTATTCTGTTTCGTGGATAACGAAATTAACGCCTTAATCGTTGGATGGAATCGGAAGTAAATCTGCGAAAATTAATAATGAAAGAATATTTCAATCATTCCTACGCTAATTATATAACAAGAAGTCAATATTCCGTTCTGAAAGAAATGCAAATGTCTTGGAAGCAATATAAGTTTAATGAACCTGCTAATCCTTGAGAGTCTAGAGGTTTCAGGTCAGATATTACTCTCAAATATTATTTCAAGAGTAATATACTTTTTATATTAATCTATTGTAGGACTCGAAGTGCAAAGCGTAAGAGTAAAAGTGAGGAAGAAGTGAAGAGAAAAGGTAATATTAGAGCGCAGAGCATAATTGGCATAAATTTTAATAAATCTAAAAGGACTAATCCAGTTTATTTCGTTATCCGTACGTAAGAAGAAAATGTTTGACACAGTTCGCGAAGGTAAGGTCCAATATCCTTCGCAAGGATATGCCCAGAGGATATTTCTTCCTTCGGATTAGATACGTCAGGAATTATTTACGAGTTTGAACGAGGGCAATTCGGGTCATTCCACGAATTCATGCAAAAAGATGTAAAAGAATTGGAGATCGTGATTATATTGGCTCGAGACCTCCGAGATTTTCACTCAGGAAATGAGAGTAACGATTTGTAATTCGTAAGCGAAGGAAAATATGGGTGGGATAAAGAAGCAGACACGTTTCGCGTACAGTTTCGATTCGTTAATGTGTTTACTAAGAAATGAAAATGTAAAAGCTGTCGCCCGACATAAAAGGCAAAGTACTTAATCGCAACGAATATATAAATGTACAACGAACGTGAAACATACCTGGCAAAGTACACACAGTGACGGTCATCTAAATTTAAAAAAACAATGCAACGTGTGCTCTCGTATTTATTAATACAATTTCTGTTGCAGCGGCAAAAGACCGCCGTTATAGAAAAACGTTTTAAAGAAATCCGCCTTGATTTAATACGAGTAACGCAAGTTTCTTCGAAGAGTACTCACAATGTTTGCTTACAACTTGTCCCGCAAATAATGAAATAAATACTGTTTTAACGTAACTCAGTGCTATTTATATCGTTCAACGATAATTAAATAGATTTTCTGTCCATTTCCGACAAAGTCGTGACCCGAAAGCGAAAGACGATGGTTTATCGAGCAAGTCACGGCACCTCCGCACTCAGTGCATACGTCACATGCTTTATCAATCAGAAATAACTTCCGGACGTGGGGGACTTCCGGCCGATTCGGCGCAAAAATTTTCGGATGCAAATCCGAATTCGATAATCCGATTTACGCGAGTTGAGTGCGAACCGCAACTATAGACGCATTTTGACATTACTGCGATTTTAACTCATTACGGCGAGCGGCACATTTTCTATAATTTCGGCGACGATGAAATGAGGGACGGAAGGAAGGGGCAGCGTGTGCTGTATCGGCGGCGACGTATGATAAAAATTCAATGGGATCGCGCCGGGACGATTTTTGTTATCTCGCATCTAGAACGGGATGGATTATCGATCGCTCGCATTCGCTCGCTGGCTGTTATTATATGGAGGTGCTAGCTTGTGCGCGGCCCTATCTTATATACGGGGTGTACGTAATAACGGTAGTGGCATCACGAAGTGAGATATAAAGGCGCCGGTGTTACGACGTACGCGAAACATATGGTGAACGTGCCGATGCAGTTTCTCTTTTTGTCGCGCGTTTCTCTCTCTTTCTCTCACTCTCTCTCTCTCTCTACTCCCGCACCTTTTGCCGCCCGAAGGCAATATCTATGCGGTTGGTGACTATGGCAATGTTATTTCTTGCTGTGGTCAATTCATAAGGGTGAGAGTATAACTTTCGAAAAACTTGTTCAATCTGCGCCGTTATGTCTCTTTTTTCGTTGCCTCACGAAAATGTATTTCCGCTGCCTTTCTAACGATAAGCGCCGAGAAGCGTTCATGAATCCGTTTCGATGACAATCCTTATTAGCAATAACGTATTAATGCTTGTTCTATAATGAGATGACGCCAACAGGATCTCAGCGCAAATTACGTTAGCGCTGTTATAAGATGTAAATTCGTATAAATCGTGTAATGATATATTAATAAGTACAATGCAATTATAAATAGATACGATTCAGCGAACCGCGTGATTAATTAGTACATAATTATCTGCTGTAATACGCTGTAAGCTGTTCAAAATTTATTTTGCCGCGCTGGATGTGTTTTACAAGAAATTTGTTATTCCGTTTTGCCGTAATTACTCGCAATTTTATTACATACGCCAATTAACTAATCTTCCATCTTCATTCGCAATTTATTGTTCCGAGGAAAATCAGTTATCGATTTTTTCCTTAAAAATGACTACGATTTGATTGAAAACTTTCGTTCCGTCCAGTATTTAAATTCCAAAGAAATGAAGGGAAAAATAAATTCTCAACTTACCGGGATGCCTAAACTTACATATTAAAATAGTACAATAAATAATGAATAGTAATGAAAACAATATATTATACTTATCTTGATTTTTGAATATTTGAGCACTTTAGCACAATTAATAGTTAATGCAAAATTATCTAAGTAAATAAAGAAATACGTAAAATTGAAGTAAATAGAATGGTCGCTTCAACTATTATTATTCTATAGATGATGGATTTTTATCGAATATTCCATTCTTCAGCTTGAAACGACTATACTCCTTCCAGTGGAAGCGACACAAGAAATTCGCAGTCGCACAGATCGATATCCTGTCGCTGAAAGGCAAATAGCTCGAAGGGTTATAAAAGACGGGATGAAATATGTATAGAAATTTCCATTCACTTGGCTGGTCCATAGGTGATTACCCGTGAGAAGATGGAAATTTCTGCTGACACCATGGCTCAAAATAAACGGGCGAAATCGAAATCAGTGACGGCTTGTAGGCAGATAGCGAATTAGCCTGATAAATCTACACTGTCTCGTCAAATCTCATTATATCTCGTAATGAGCAGCGCTATTCCGTAATGACGTTTATTCAATTTAGCACAATGCGCCTGTAAATTGCATCACGCATTAGCGAAATCAATCGCGTCTCCCCGTATTATCACAAATAATAATCCGCAACAGGTAAATGGAACAATACTATTCTTTCCTGAGAATCGGGTCACGTATCTCGACACAAAGAAGAGTTCATCAGGTGAATTAAAAATGAACATGTTGTAATCGATTATTTTTCTTCAAAATTGCTATCGAGGATTCTTAAAGTAATAGCTTATTTCCTTTTGATGATTTGTTAAGAATGAATGAGGCGCCGATGAAGAAGAACAGTTTTAAAATAACGTTATAAAATTAACTCAAAATACAAAGCTGTTCCCTAATGGTATATTGCGAGGAAATTTCTGTTCGGGATTACATCAACGGATATTTACAAGTAAGAATAATTGTAGCTTTGCGCCTTTTCTGAATCTCCTTTGATGCGGCGTTATATATTTTGGTGCATATTTTTGCGTTCGCGAGCAGATAAGAAATGGCATGGAGTGAAATTCGGCATTAACGCGGTACTTACTTCTGTAATTAACTCGAGCCATTTACCGACAACCAGTTTCATAATTCGCGGTGAAGATACCGCGAGCTTACTGCAGATTTGAACGTTTTCTTAAAGACCCGACGGTGCGCTCTTCCGTTTCCGCCGCAAATCGGATTATGAGAGGATTAAATCTACACCAGGGCCACCTTCGCACCTCAACCGCCTCGCAGTCACGTTCTACAGAGGGGTTGGAGGGGAACGTGCCAGAGGTCGAATTTGGCAATAAAACGACGAGTCCGAAAATTCTGCGCGGATCACATTACGTACTCTATCTCCGGTATCGCGAACGATGGCTCCCGCAACGTACTTTATCTCAGTATATATTCGTGTTAAATGGATATCGCGCTACACCATTCATGGCGAACTGCTTTAGATATTTAGATGAAGTACTAGCAGAATTCGATTACACACGCAGTTTGCACATCTAACTGCAATTGAACATTACCCTCCGCGTTTTCGATGCCGTTTACTTGAAGGTAGAAGGAATACCGAAGTGTGAAATTCCAAATATGTATACGTAATATGCGCCGCAGGCGCCAATAGGTGCAAGAAAAAGATTTGCTGCTTTAAACACTAGTTGCATAATAACGACAATACAACGGAAATTGCGCTCAAGTATTAAGCTTTACAGATAATTAATTTGCGATAAATTACATAATTTGACAACATGGAGATAACGCGATAACAATTGAAATTTAATATCGATACAATTGAGGTATCGATACAGAACATAGGAATGTTAATAGTATATCTGGTAATAGCGGAGTGCCGGAAATTATTTGAAGAAAACAATGATAATTTGCAAATTACTGTTAATATTATAAAGCCATTGTCGTACATCCGACTTGACAGCAAGTGTCAACCGCCGTTACGAGGCTGTCGTAGATTGTCGTAGATTGTAGATGAATTAAGACTGCAGCGAGAGCGATCGGGCAGATACGTAATGCATATTATCGATTGGAAGGAAAGCTGATGTACGACATACGCGAGTGAAGGGCAAAATACTCGATTGTAAAGCGGGAAGCGCAAAATTACATGAATCTGCCGAATATTACCTGGGAACACGCCAAGCACCGCGGACCGGGCCGGGGACTGTATAGTGCACCTGGCAGGTGTGCCTAACATCGAAGTGTTTTCCTGCATGGTCGGAAGCACGCGGTCTTAAATCAGCTCGATTATCGCGTATAGGATATTGTACCTGGTGCGAGAGCCCCTGCTCTGCATTACGTCGAGCCATTAGAGAACCAGGAAGCCGGCCATTACGCTATCGTGCCGTGCATCCGAGAAGAATGAACGAGAGCAAGAAGACAAAGAAGCTGTCCGACGGTTTTTCGAGCTACGTCAACGAGGATAAAGCCACCGACGTTCCTTTCAAGGTGCGACTCACGTATATGGCCAACCATTCTTTATTAAGTAACTGGAATTTGATACTTTATATTAAACGTTTCTTGCGCGGCTCGCGATAAGTCTTATCTAAAAAGAAATTGGCAATGGAACATTTTTTCACGTTTTTGTGATAATAGTATTCGGCAAAATAAGACTTGGGTATACATACATTTACGTATCTGATCGAACACTTTAAACTGCTGCAGAAACGCTAAGAATTCTCAACGAAGGTTTCTTTAAATTTACCGTCTATTGCAAATAGTCGCTGTAACATCTGGTCCGAGTTCACCGTTCGAGTCGATACGAATCGCTAAGAAATTTTCGCTGCACGCGACAAGAATAATAAAGACGGTCGTTAATATATCACATCAAGAAGTAATTATTTTGCACTGCGCGATAGAAAAGTAGTCGAAAAGAAGATTATAATAAACGTAAAGGAAATACTGATGAGGGAATAGTGTTCTGCTCTTCACCGATTTCGATAAAACTTGCAGTAAAGATAAATGCTATCTTACAAATAATCAATACATGTAATTTTACTTGTGGGTGTTAACTAACAAATTCGCCATCAAATAAAGCAGCAACTTCAATTTTCTTACTCTCGCCTCTTCTTGTTTGATCAACGAAAAGGATCTCGATATACTCGGGAAAGATGAAGGATCCCCTACGGAAATGTCATTGACGCGTGAACTATCTTGTGGAAACATGATATGATCATCAGAGCTATATTCCGGGATAGTATATTTATTTCTTGATTTTTCAAAAATCTTTTTTTCATGGAAGGTCTACTAATCGATAATTAAAGAGAGAAAGGCAATTAAATCATATCACATAATTCTTTGACTTTCAATTAGAATGTAAAATATTACTATATATTTAGGAAATGATTACATAAAATGACAAAAAAGTAACCGAAGACGAGAGGCGAGAAGTATTATTTTGGCTTGAATAACATTACTTTCGTAACTCTGATCAAACGTGATTATAAACACAGCGCCTTCGGCCTGAAAAAGAACGGCGGAATTTTTCTATTATACCCAGCGACGACTTATCACGCCACTGGCGGATAAGCCTATCTTCGGCAAGATACGCACGGTGGACAAAAGAGAAATTAAAATGGACGAACAATTATCGCGATGGACTTAAATCCTGCTAGCCGTTGGTTTCGTGCCACTGCGCCATATGTCCGGTAACGCGATAATCTCTGTCACGTGTCGCCGCATCTTTTGTCGGATCATCTTTTCGCTGCCACGAACTAGCGAGGAAGTAAGGTAAAGCCTGAGATTTGGCACCGTCCCCGCTACTTTATTTCAACGGTACAATTTACGTTACCTTTGCGTGCGCGCCTCTACGTATTACACGACAACTCCAATCGCACCTCTCGATATTGTGAGCGAAAACGCGTTTAATCTCGCCTTCATCTCGTCTGCCTGTTATTTTCTGCTCGAAGGGTAATTGAGATTCCGCTAAACGGCTAAGTTAAACACAATGTGCTATTACGATCGCAAAATGTAATTTTAAAAACGTTATGAGAGTTTTTGCATAATTAATTGCCGGCATCCTTGATGAAAATTATAAAGTGTTTGAAATAACTCGTATGGCTCAAACTAGTTAGCACGCATTCGCTGTTGAATTTACCAAGCACGGTAAATTTTTAATTAACTTTAAAAACTTTTGATTTTGTCAACTATATTGTAGTATTTATGATAGCCTAAGTTACGAGAACGTCTCTGAATTATTTCAATTTGCTTTGAAACTTATAGCATATTTTATTATATTTTTTTCCCCCGTTATTAATTTGTTTCTTCGATTTGTTGGCATTCTTGCTTATACATCTAAGAATGCATTTAACGAACACACAGATCAAGTACGCTTGCCCGCGTTTTAACCTTTAATCTAACGAATGATGCTGGGGGCCACTGTTTTAGTAACTTAATTTCTCTAAAATTTTGAAACATTATTATGTAAATTTCGCCGTAGCATCCGCTGCAACAAATCCCGCGTACTCGTTACCTTCGCGTGCGCGTGACAGTAACTCGTTCATGATTACAAAGTTACGGCGAAAAATAACAGATTTTGAAAATGCAAAACTTCAGGTGATTTTTTAATTACAACTTGTACTTTGATATCTCTACAGCGTGATATGCGCAACTCCCCGCGGAATCACGGCGATGCTGTCGGTCAAGCTGCCATAGCTGCTTTGTTTTTCGTTGAGACTAAAAATAGAAAGAATTCCGAAGAACTTTTCGCTCTTTAACCATAATTACATGAACCCGTACAGCCGCGCGTTACCTAAGCAATTCCCCGGGCGAAAGGAAAAAAAAAAGTGAAAGCCGCGACTTAATCCCAAAAGGGATTCGTGTATGTAATGTAATCCCTCAAACAACATCAGTTGCAGCTTCAACTCTTGTACGCGACGGATTAGTTGGGGGTCTTAAAGTTTAAATGAAGCCTTCGTCTAATGTATAATTTATTTTCCACTGCAATCTGCTTAGGAGAAAAGACGAAGCTTATTGTACTTTACAAGGTTCTCTTTGTGCCTGACATCGAGGAATGTTTCGTCACTTGTTTAGCTACTGCTTAGCGATAAAGCCACGCCACGTGACGCAGGCAGTGCGGTAGTAGACGGATATTAAAAGTATTAAAAAGATTAATGTAATTACCTTGACACTAGTTTTAAATCAATGACGAAAATAGCGCGTTATTTCGATGTTATCCATCTGTCTGATCATCAACGGATTTTACTACTGTGTATCGTTTCAATTCAATAATAGAGGAGACTGTATTGCGATTTTATCTGATTATCTCACTCTGAAGCTTGATTAAAACTTTATCGCGTCATCTGTGAGCGCGCATATTGGTAAATTAATACGCGAGTAATCACCTCACATAAAAAAAAATATTGATGCCTACATATAAGGTGCATAAAAATAATGTTTCTTTTCACAATTCCTTAATTTTAATACGTATTTTTCCACGAGTAGTACTGTATGTTAATTTGAAACTAATGAAAGTATCTACATCTGTTTCCTCTTTTAAAGCTTATTTTATCAGAAGTTCTTTATAATTTGTTCTTCTAAATTTATTATAATAGTATTATAAATCGCTAAATTTTAATATCATGATAAAATCAATTTAATCTGGTTTTTTTATTAAATCAGAGCTTTTTATTAGAGAAGAAGGAGGGCAAACTTACGAATAACAAATCTTTAATATACGTCTTTGAATAAAATTTTACAATTTATTCATTTTATGTTTATCAAGCGCTTTAGAATCTGTTACTTATAACAAAATATGAGTAACAATATATATAATCTCGATAAATTTTCCTTCTCCCCCCCCCCTCTCTCTCTCTCTCTCTCTCTCTCTCTCTCTCTCTCTCTCTCTCTCTGTCGTGTCCGTCAGAAATGAACGAAGTTTACGCACAAGCGTTTCCTCATATCATACGGCTTGTCGGTCATGTTTGCCTGCGCGCGAAGCTAATTGCCAGTTTCGCGTTGCATATTTCAGGACTGGAAAATGCCCTGCAACCACGTCGAGAGCAAAGAGCGCACGTAGACCGAAACAGAGCTCTCGTCCGACCGAAGGTTCGGGGAGCATGAAACCGCGAGTGTTTATGAGGCGAGGTCATTTTACGAGCAATACGTACCCCAAAGCAGCTCGTGTATTAGCAGACGGAACGAAGTAAAATTCTTTCAGCTTTTGTCGTCCCGTCGGTGGTGCACGAGACGCCACGAGCGCAAAAACGAAATAGCGCGCGCATTATGCCAGCCAGCGGATCGGCATAAACTTTTAGTGCTGAAGAAGACCATAATTTCGGCGCCATTTTGAGAAAGTCATTCTGGTATAACACGGCCGACTGACAGGGCTATATCTCCGTAAATTAATTCTTTACAATCCAAGATGGCCTCGCGAAATGAGCGCGTACGAAATAATCTTGTTTCTTCTTTAGATTAACGAACGACGTAGAGAACCGGTCTTCGTTGTTCGTAATGCAAAACGATCACGAATATAGCTTACAAGTTGCAATTTGCTGCTTAATTGTCGACGCGATATGCGCAAGAGTGCTACGCGCATATCATCATTGCAAACTTGCGACGCCGGAATATTGAAAGCCTTAAAGGCGATGTGACTTTTGCTGGCATCGACTATACCGGTGTTGAAGTCTGCCAGTCGAAACGCGTTGGACCAGTTTTTACCATTATTGTAATAGATCAATAGGCGAGAACGGGCGCGTCTACGGAGATAGGTACGTGGAAATTGAAACCGTTGCTCACGGTGATTCGATAACGTTAGTAATTAGGGATCTACGCTCGCATGCTCCAGCGCGATGTAGGAATCGGGGTTTCGAAGTTCTCCGAAATTTCAATATAGGTTCGCAAGAGAGGCGTAATTATTCGTGGTTGTGCCCGCGTAACTTACTAAATTCCACCTATTAATATATATTGATAAATCAACGCGGTACATAAACGGGATTTTGTCGTTGCTTATTAAATGAGCCGGGATACAGTAGATTATAATTACAGTCCCTGAATAGAAGGAGTGCTGTCTATAAACGGAATTATAGGTAATAGCGCCGCATAAAATAACGGAATATAAAATATCGAACGTATTATTCTCTACATTAAACAACCACGGTTAAAATAACGCAGCTCGTCATGTAATAACATGGTTAAATAAATGTGCTTAAAATGCTCTCTCACACCGGTAAAGGTTTAATTTATCGCATATTTTCTAGCTTATTCTTTCAGCAAATTATTCTCATTTGCCCGTTCTTTGTTTAGCCAAAATGCGTGTTTTTACAAAGAATTAACATGTTTGCCTACATATTCCATTGCGGCATTCACCGTGTATATTTAATGTATGCAGCGGGTGCTCGGTCAAACTATCGATTCCAAATCGAGTAAATAAAAATATAACGCAATTAAATACGATATACCGTCTGGCGGGCTAAAGTTTAAATATTAAAATTAAAATATACACAAATACTATATAACTTTTTCACTATCGTGCGTATCGTGCATATTGATCTCCATTTGCGTTTATCTCAAAATAACATCGCACGTGCGTAACGGCACAAAAGAGAGCACAGAAAATATAATTTACTTTAGCCTGAACAAGTACACGGAGAGAATTTTCTCTTAAAATTTATCCTGAAACTCGTGTACTCGTGGGGGACGACATGGCATTTCGGAGAATTCTATGAGAGTTTTTGAAATTTACTAGTAAAATGTATGGTAAAATTTCTAAGAACTCTCATAAAGTTCTTCAAAATGTCATGTTGTCGCACGATTTTCAGGGTAAATTTGAAGAGAAAATACTCTCCGTGTATAAATAAGAATGCGAAATGAGATTTGCCATTCAACACGATAGATAAGTGATCCGTTTTTGAACAATCCATGCGTGTGTCAGATGCAGCATCTCCGAGGATTCTCGCCGTTAAGAAATTTGTCATCGTGCCATTCTTATCCTGGATCGCATCGCGATACGGGTGCATTTACCTCTCGACTTAACGGAAGCACTGACGCGACTCACGCACACGCGTGCACAGCCGATTGCGGCGGACAGTTGCGGACGCGAAGGGCTCTCATCGTCCGTGATTAATCAGCGCGGACATTTCGTAACGACGTAGCGACACAACATCTGCCGTATGTCGCGCCACTAGACGTCAGTCCAGGGCACCGCGAACAAAAGCGCCGTTCGCGTTATGCACAAGAGCTCGCCGGCTCGGATACCAGCGGCCGTTCTCGTCGATGATGGCGCCGGACGCGTAGAGAAAAGGCAAAGAGGAACAATGGGGGAGATGATCGGGAAAAAGAACTTCGAAGAACAATCCCGCGGGATGTCCGTTTGCATGCGCTCCTGCTGTACTTTTAATTTCTCTCGCCGCCCTGCGTCGGGATATCGGGCAACCATACTTTCCTATCTCTACATTGTTCAGAACATAAGCATTCATTGCAATTCAATTTGAGAATCTTCTGGATCATTCTGGATTATAATGAAGAAAGCATCCTTATTTGCAGACACGAATGGGCGAGTCAAAAAATACTCACGACCGAGTATCCGTGTAATCTTCCGCCGCCGTGAGTGCCTGGCGCATTAACTTGGGAAGTGTAGAAACAAATGTTGAAACGACGAGGTAGCGCACTCCCGGAGTAGCCGAGAAATGCAAGCAGCACTCGAACGAGAGCGGAGCCGCGACCGCTCCGCGCCAAGTATTTCCGTATTCTACAGCGGCGCGGAGGCTGCCAAGTGCCCGAATTACATTAGCATAACGGCAATTAACTATAATTATTCAATTTAAAATCGTCATGCGAGGTCGATGTTTGCGGAACGTTTACGGGGGAGCGGCATTTTTCGCGCGACATCCGCAAGCCGGGGAAAAAGAGAGAGAGAGAGAGAGAGAGAAATCCGCGGAAGGATAAATACTTTCCGCGGCTCAGCGATCGGTTCGCCGTCCATATCCGTCCAGATCGAAAAGGGCTAACTGCGCGCGGCAGCGCATTGCGTATTCCGCGATCGTGCAAGAAAAACTCCGAAATTCGCGCGAGAGCGAGGGCGCCGCGCGCGAAAATATGGAGATCCGACCGCCGCTCGGAATTCCGAAATTAAAATATCAATGTGTTACGTGTCCCGACAACGTCCAAACACACGGTTCGTATGCAAATTTAATCCAAACGTGTTCGCGAAGGTAGAACATTATCGTTCAACGTTACGTACGTATACGAGCGTGTAAACGAAGTAATGCGCCGCGCGCTACGAGAGAAATAGGATAAGAGTCTTATTTTGCTCTCGATACGGATTAAGAGATGTATCTCAACTTGCTCAAGTTTTTATTTAACTTGAAATTTATACTTAAAAATATTACATTTGTCTATTTGCCTTCAAAGTAAACGATTCTCCTTCATTTTTATCAACGAGCTGCAACGGATTTTGAAAATTATGTGAATATTTCCACGTGTACGCGCCTCGAAACGCGGTTGCGTCGATTTTATGATTTTTTTTGGTATAGACTAATCTTCAATTAAACATTTAATATTTTGCTTCTCGAAACGTGCTTAAATCCCATCGCGACTGCCTTCACACGTCACTTCTCCGGAAAATAGAGTGGCGGTCGAAAAAGAACGTTCCGTGTCGGGCACAACGCACGACGGCAGTCGACGTGCCATTTCCGTCGTGTTTAACGGCGATATTTAGTAGACTTTAAAAATGCAACGTGGCATCGGGTGGCGATGTCGCTTGCCAACATTTTTATCCATTATTAAACATTTGGCGCGCCACCGGGGACCGCTCTGTCGGCGCGCTGGAAGCGCGGAAGCGTAAATCATTACCTGTAATCGCTCATTTCCCCCGGAGCCGTTCGTATCGCAAGAGCGATTTGGACGGAGAGGGAGGGCGCGAAAGAGGGAGAGAAAAAAGTATAATATCGTTAAAAACACACGTAATCGCCGGTCTTTCAGCAAAGTGCTCGGCGGTCTTATCGCCCGACAGTATAAAGTTGATATATAAACGGGTTTAAGCGCATGGCCAAGTGAAGTGACCGAAAGCCTGGGCCCCACCTCCGGCTTCGTTTGCGCTCTCTCGTTCGAGGCACCTCGTTAGCATGGGGCTAGATCGCGACTAGAGGCACGCAGACGTGCCACGGTTAAAGCGCCACGTAAACACAGTCCAATCAAAGGTTATGGGTCATTAGGCAACGGAGAAAATTGCGCTGCGTATGCAGGCGCACGCGCTCGTCCCTAATCGGGCGTCGCGCGCCCGGCCGAGCGCGTAATCTTTTCGCGTCATTGGGCGCCGAGCGCGTATAAATCACCGACTCTCCGGCCACGTCGACAGCGCGTACCCTTCGCCTCTTCCCCGTCGTTCGTCCTTCCCTACCCACCGTAAGTTGCTCGCGAAATTACACGGATCGTTTCCGCGGTGTATCGGCGGCCGCGAGCGCGAAAAAAGTACGAGCGCACGAAGCGCGCGTTCTCGTAACTGATGAATCGCGACGCGACGCGACACCGCGCGTACACGAAGCTCGCCGAAATTTGCGAGTTTTATTCGTGAAAGCGGAATGAGAACGTCGTGAGAAAAAAGGGTCTCTCAAAGCATCAACCAGCTCTGTTTGGCAACGGAGACACCAAGTAAAAGCACAGAATCGTTGAATAAACGCGCGACGATGAATCTTATCCTGCATTGCTTCGCAAGAATCTTATGAAAAAGGACAAAGAAGATATAAAAGGAGAGAGCATTAAAAAATGTATATAATTAAAAAAATAATATATATTTCAATAATCGAATAATTATGCAAGATCCGTTTATTATTTACATCAGTTAAAATTGAAGATTCTGTGTTAACAGCATAAGCGTAAGTTCTGAATATTGTATTTATATGCAAGAAAAAAGATGAAAAGTGTAATCGTAAATTAAATATGCACTAAAATAATTAGACAAAGTATGGATGTTACGCTTTCGAGTATCTCGACTGTCTTTTAATTAGAAGAGTCAAAATCCATTCTTGACAATTTTCGAAACAGTTTCGAGATAAATGCAAGCAGTTGCACTCCATCGCCGGGGGGCAAGACACACATTTTATTACTACGTAGTACATTCGAGATACGCGTTAAAACTTCTAGAGATTGAATTTGTTAAAGTTTACAAAATTGCCCGGAGTGTACGGGAGGGTGCCGGGACGGTCCTGGAAGTGTTACGCCGGGTACTCAAACTGTAAGCGGAAGTGAGCGTCGCAAGATCTACGGACTCGTTATACCCGGCCGTTCCGTCCTACAGTTCGCCGCGAGTATCCACCGCGCGATAAAATCTCGGAAGAGCCTCGGCAAAGATTTTCCGACGACTTGTTTTGAGAGCTTTTCTTTCCGACTTCGTCCCTCGTTTCTCGTCCGGCGTTCAGCTATCCCGATCTGCTAGTTTCGACGGCCACCCCAGCCGTCTCCGACGCGAGGGAGATTGGTAGCCGGTGATAATTAAGACTCATAAATAAAACTTACGGTGAAGCCCCATCTCGGAGAGAGAGAGAGAGAGAGAGAGAGAGAGAGAGAACCGCTCACGAGGATGCAAAAAAGGCCCCTCGGAAAAAATGGTCTCTCCGTCGCGCAAACTTTATCACTTTAGCCTCTACTTCCTCGTTCCGTGCGCGTCCGTCCATTCTTCGTGCTTCGCGTTTCGCTTTTCCACATCCCTTTTAACCCGGGGCGACTCTTCTTCCACTCCTGTTCTCGGATGACTTCCTAGACTCGCGTTGCCAATGCCGCTCCGCCGTTTCACCGTTCGCTCGTCTCCATTGCGTCCGCCTTCGCCTTTTTTCTCACACCCTGTCATTCTATCTCCGCCCTTTCTTTTCTGCTCTTGTTTTTTTTCTCTTATCCACTTTCGCGCTACCTCATCTCCTCGCTGCTCCTGTCCCTTCCGTTTTACTTTTATGCTTTCTATCTCTTGCTACTCCTTTTACTCTTTGACTCTCTCTCTCTCTCTCTCTCCCTTGCTTTTTCTCTGTTCTTTTCTCCTTTTTTCGCTTCACTAACTGGCTGCTTTCCATCAGCGCGATCTTCGCCCAATCTTATTTTTAGTATCCAAGTTTGCACTCTGCAATGATTCACAATGTAGATATAGAGTATTCCAGGCATGGTACAGTTTATCTTGATTACAGATGCAAAAGTTAAAATTTAAAAATGATTGTTTTGTTCTCAACAAATAATTTTTTAACTACCAAGATTAATGTTTATTTTCTCAAATTAAGTTTCAATATAAAAATTAATACCAAGAGTTTATTAATTTTAAATAAAAGTTTACTTTATTAAGAATTTTAATTAATGCTGCAAAAATTAAATATTGAAAATTTATTTTAAGATCTGACTTTATAAGAGAAGATAAAGAGAGAAATAATAAAATACATAATACAGTAGATCTGACTATAAATATTTTCCGTTAAAATACTTCTTTTTATATTTATGCGAGAAAGTTCTACGTTTTATACATTTACTCACGGAACATTAATTTTACGATGAAGTTATTGTGTTGAAAAATTAGAAAGTATATTTCGATAAAATATTTATTTTAAGAAAACTTGTAAGGACATTAAACTCGCCTTTGTGATAGACATGAAATACGTCCCTGCAACAGTACAGCGCTTTTCCCGATGAGTCGATAAACCTAACGAGAGGTTGATGCACATTGAAATTCCCGAAGATCAAGCCTCGATGATAATGCATCGAAGGGCCATACCGTCGATAATTGGGTGACCCGAAACGAGCAATCGATCCTCCCTCCCGCTCCCTTAGCACGCGCTCTGCTCGGCCAAAGTCATGAACGTTTAGGTCGATACCGATATTGGCGAGACACGGTAGCATGTAGATGTTACGAAAAGAAGAAAAAAGGCACACCCTCACCATATGCATGATTGATATATATCCATTAGCCAAATGCATTATAGGATTTTCGATAATGTTGCTTATGGAAATGCGGCGTTTGCAATATATGATCGTCGTGATGTATGTATATCGCAGCATGTGCCGACGAATTTATCAAGCACAGCACATTCTTTTCGTAAAATTAATTGGATAAAGCGAGGGAGGAAATAACATTATTGCATTCAAAAATATTTTTACTATAAATACAGTGTGCAAGATATCTTTGGTAGAAGCAATAACAATAACAGGTCCCTATTATCTTTATTCGGTCAGGAAAATTGTTTACTACAGTTACGAGTTTAAATTTTCTTTTCATAATTTTAAAGATTTTAAAGAATTAAAAAAAATTTTTATCGCATATTATTCAATCATATACGTGCTTATATTATACATCAAAGTGCATTAAAACTACTCTAAAGTCATAAATGTTTTATTTATTAAAGAATAAATAAATTAATAAAATAGTATAACATTTTCAAATGAATCAAATGAAACTAAATAAAAATAAAGATTATTGAAAGAAAATGTAATCGACTAAATATATTCGACAATTGCAGGGGCATATTATATCTAAGTAAAGCAAATCACGAAGTTCTAATTAGGATAATAGATAAGAATTCGTAAATTAAACAGGTAGACATGCGCAATTTGTTGCCGAAACAGCGCGAATTGTGGATTTATGGAATTTCCCCTATGGCCATTAATATCTCATTACATCGATCGATCCCAATTTTTCACTTATGAATCATAAATTGCAAACGCGCGTACCAATGCATACTAACGTTTCGACTATCTTTGGTGTTAGTTTAATAACGTCCATATAAGCATTTGAGTAACTGTCGACATGCATGCGTAGATAAAAAAATAAAAAATCATTTGTTATAGCATTTCTTTCATTAAATATTGCATGCGTGCGCGCGCGCGCGCACACACACACGTACACGCGCAACTTTGCAAATTACAAGTATTGAAATATTTACAATTTTATAAATATTAAACACAAGAACTTACAATTCACTTTTTAATTGAGACTGATTATAACTCTTTCGAGTTATTTCAGTTGTTTATTATCAATGTCATAGTAATCTTATTTCTAATCACGTTTAGCAGCGTGTTCTTTTGAGGGTTTACGGCATAGAAACCTCGGGTGAAAGAAAGCACAGTGCGAAAATCGCTCGGCATAAAAGTTACAGTGACATGCTGATATCAAGGCGTATTATATCACAAGTAGTTGCAAATTATACAGCTGCGCGCTGCGTTTGATAGACGACCGTAATTCAGCTTAGTAATGGCCGCGGGAACGCCTTCCGAACAGCTGGATCACTGTAACTTCTGAAAATAAGTAATGGGCTTTTATCCTCGCGCGCCCCCTGTTCCGCAAACCCCCTTTTACTGATAGGATTAAGCTTGTTTCTAAGTCCTTGACAGAGGTATTAAAAATTACATTTTCAACTTGGGTTAATACTTACAATTTCATGATGTTCATTTTTACTCTCCGGCTTCCCGCAAAATATTCCTGGAAGATATACCGGGTTTATATAATCCATGTATATATGCGTCTATCATCAATTTATCGCACGGATATTTTTCATAGGGTATATTTATTCCGACGCCCCTCCTTCGTCCTTTCACACCTGATTAAATTCTCTTTTACCTCCTCAAGACGAGGGATTTAAAGAATCGGTAGTAATTGAAGCATGATGCAAGTTGAAAGTTATTTATTGCACGTGTACAGTTGATATATTTCATACGATAATATAATTTTATAAGACTGAACTTTCTTTTGCGAAAACATGGAATTAATTCATAGATTCAGATATTATTATCATTATGTAAAGACGTTATATGTAGTTTTCTGTAATCATTATTGAACGATTATGATTTTCTGTTTACCGCTTGATGAATAACGATATATCAAGATCTATTCCGCGAGTAGTTTTTCCTAAACCGAACTATTGGTAATTAATCAGAACCGCGCAGCTGCTACGGCAAGCGTTATTATGAGCGATGCACCGATCGACGATCCTTCACAGCAACAAGCCGATCACATCTCATTTATAGCTGCCTCTAAAATCGCTCGTTACGCCATACGCGTCCCTAGAGCTGCCGTTAAGCTCGAAATTTCGCTCACGAGGTTATAATCGTAAACAGTTACTCCGGATGCAACTGGAAGGAATATAGGTGGTGGCAATATCGTCTCACACTGAATTTCCTTGGGCGCGTATTATGTCACGCGAATGTGGAGCCCGCGTACGTTTGGAGGCGAGGCCAATGCAAATTGACTCAAAACCGAACTCGGTTCGTGAATTAAGCACCGAATTAGGTACACGAAGCAATATTAACAAGCCGGCCGTCGAAACACGATATACGAGACAAGTGATCGAGTTATTTCCATTTAAATTACGTTTATATTTGTTCGCTTGTTACTTACGATTGGATCGAAAGTGCAATTGCACGACTAAAAAGTACATCGAGCGGTATCGATAGAATTATTAAAGATATTATTGTACTTTGCGGGCGTTTGCTGCATTTCTGCCTGAAACAATAATGAAACGTTAATTTTTACCTCTGCCTCGCTATCGATTCGTTCTGTCTGCGGAACGATATTTGATAATACGCCTGCGTATATCCTTTATTATTTTAACCGGAACGAATTACATACACGCAGAGAACGAACAGGAAAGCAAAATTAATAATTTATCTGAGACGTTCGCGTACATCATGTAAATCTGATCACGTATCTTTTACGATAAAGAAAAGACGCGATGTAATGTCGAGTCTGTAATGTAAAAATAATTATCGCGGCGGGAGAAATTATTCGACACAATTTCGGGCAACTTAAGACAAAGGCTAACAATAAGTAGTAGCCATTGAATTATATTTCGATGGGTAGCGAGGAACGCCGACGAACTATCCTTCCGCGCACAAAAGGGAATTTCTGATATATGAGTCTGCCCGACTTGCTCTCCACCATTCATTTCTCACGGATATAACTTCGAACTCGTACTTGTGTATAACGTATATTATGAAATCTTCGACAACGGTGCGGCGAATAAATGTGAATTGTTTATGTAATGTACGATTTGTGACGCAGCAGCGAGATATAAGAGCAGACCTGTCGTTACGCATACACCATTCTCTATGGTGGATTAAGCAGCGGTGACAAATTAAACAAATAAAACGAATCGATAAAAACGGAGAGGAGAATCTTGAAAGAGAACTGGACGATTTAAATCTGTTTTTGTAAACTTTCACTTTGTTCCAAGTAGACAAGTATTCTTGCGAGGCACAATCGCGCTCCGTTTCTTTAAGAGAGACATGTTCGGCGTCATACGATTTGATAAATGATTATTATAAAAGCACGATACCGCGTGCGTTATGTTATCACGCCACTTATACAAGAGTGAGAAATTTATCGCGATACAACAGCAAAATGACGGCTTAATATCGATCTGCGCTAATTTATACGAGCCCCGACAAGACGCGCACTGCCGTTTCGAAAAACTCGTGCAAGAATACATATTGTTTATATAATAATGTGCGCGTGTGTGTTCCAATTATGCAACATCACATCGTAAAATAGTGAAGTGCACAGTATTTTGGCATCTGCCACTCTAAAGTTAATTGAGTTTTCATGTTAACGAGCTGTCCGACGATACCCGATTTCAAGTCAATTTTTGTTACCCAACATTTCTATGACGTTTTATACGAGAGTTGGATGAATAGATGAGATTTGATATTTTCCGATTAACTTTCCGGCGGTGCGCTTTTCAAGTCAGGATAATCCTACACGCGGCGTATAACTTTATTTGATCGTCATTCACTGTTAGAAAAACCAACGTGCCGAGATAATTTTGCCACTTCTCGTACTATCTACTTATTACATTGTTATATGTACTTATATTATTATTTCACGTAATAATCGAAGAAAATTTCACGATTTGTGAGCTCAGCTTTTAAACAGGATAAAAGAAAGACAGGGAGAAAGAAAATTAATTTGAAAAATTGAAAGGTTAATTAAAAAATAATCACTATTTACAAATGTCTAAATTATGCTTTAACTTTTAATAAGGGTTGGTGTAATTATTATCGAATATTATGATTGTATATTTATAATGTTATATTTTGCTATATTTCTGTTTTCCACAAAATAGCTAGTTAGATAGTTCGCTATAAATTGTTCCGTGCTACATTGGTTACATCATAGTGAATTGAGATACTTTATACAACTATGTGGAAAAGTTAGTCGCTATCCTTTTATCCGTAGCTTTGTGTTCGCGGCTTTAAACTCGCGCGCCGAGTCATCTCCGACACGTGCGATTCAAACACGTACGCGTCGAATAAAAACGTTTCGAGTGAGATGAAAGATGTTTTTATATTCCGCGAACGTGGACGTGGTTGCATTTTACGAGGGTAAATAAAGCAAGGAAATACGCACCCGAGCGTGTAAACTTCTCACCGGTCTCCCCTTTAGTTTCCAGCCACTCGACCGATTTTAATGCAATTCCCGACGATCGTTTTGAAGTTTATCGCGTTTCAACATATAATACAATGTTCACCTTTGCAAATTACAGGATCCCTCCGTAGGCAAAAGCCGCTCGTACTAAAACAAGGGAAAATTATTTAAGTACATACGTGATTACATGCTTATATGCTTGTATATACCTATATTTTTAGATATCACGGGGAAAAGATAAAGTAATATTTTGCACAGTAATATATTTAGAGTTTAAAAAATATACAATTAAATTGGACATAACTTATTCAATTTGGTGTACTATTATAAAATGTCTTTGAGATGGTTTACAGAAAGCAAAAAATCCTATTGGATGGTATCGATCGAGACATTAATTATTCTTTTGCAAGGCGTTTATTACTTATTAATTTCCAAGATGTGTTAACGTTTTGTGTGCATTTTGGCTCAAGTAATATCTATCTATTGTTGACGTGTCAACCTCGGCATTTGTGCCCTTCGTTCGGGGAGTGAATGTGATGGTTAATTGAGAATATGGATAGCATGATACGTGAATTCGACAACATAGCGACGCTCCATAGATAATATGTGTGCCGAGGTAATCAGAGCCTATCGCTAATGAATTAATTGGGTTATTAATGAAGATGAGAGAGAGAGAGAGAGAGAGAGAGAGAGAGAGAGAGAGAGAGAGAGAGAGAGAGAGAGAGATTCGAAGAGAGATAGACAACTCGTTGATGGAAACATCAAAGATCTTTGTAGTTGTTGAATAGAAGGCAATTTCGAAATCCTTATTACTGGTTGATTTTTGTTTCAAAATTATTGAAGTAGTGAAATCTCGCAGAGATTGCATGCATTGATCTCCATTCCAGTACCTAGATTTTATTACAAACTCGTTGAATCTGAATTTCTATCGTGAAATTATTTCCAAGTTAATTACTTCGTCACTTTTTGTAACGCCGACGACTTTAATACTCAGATTTTGAATATTACATCGCTCAAACGCGACATTATGTGCTTTCTTTTCGCTCGTAATCGAACATTTTATGTCGCAACCCAACGAATAATGAGCCAATAAAGTTGGAAACGTTTTTGCGATACGAATTCTAATGTAACCTATCCACCAATTTTCAACTAGCATGATTGCACGTTATCTCCGCGCTTTGCAGCCGTTTCGCGGTAATCAACACGTAATACATTGTCGTGCCAAATGTCGCTACCTCGCGTTACCACCCGCGTTTAACACAACTTCCTACATTGCACTCTGATCCCTCATTTGCCTTCGTCGTATCGCCGCAATATAAATCAACGGCGATCTTAGAAACGGTGGGCGAGACCAAACGTGTGATAGGTAACTCGCGAGCACATGTATTGACCCTAGTATTTCCACGTATTACGCTGCAGGGCGTTGTCAAACTTTACTTTCATTCATTATTACTATTCAAGATTTTATTTTCCTGCAATAGCGGTAAACTTAACTTTCGTCATTAAGCGCATAGTGTTATCTTGTCCTGCTAAGAAATATATTTAAAAAAGAAAGTTATTTATTTGCAAAGTAATGATTAATTCGCAGTTTTATGAATAAGTATAAAAAGTTTTAACAGAGCGCTTTTTTCAAACGATACTTGCAAACCGAACATTGCGAATCAATATCATTGAATTATCTTGATAGATTTAAAAAAAAGAGAAACATATTAGTAAGTAAATATTGAGCAAAAGTGTTTAAAAAGTCCAATACAGTTGATGGCAAAGATGAAAATGTCCCCTTTTATTTTTTAGCCTTACGACGTTTGCGTAAGTAACGACTTATAGTTGTTCTAGCGTTGCTCATATATTACATCTTGAAAAGCTCATAAGTAGAGGAAATGTCTGTGCCGCCGGATACGATTGCACGCAGTAGATGTGAGGCGCAATATTTTTATTTTCTTCTTATCTGCGTCTGTATATAAAAGTATACTTTGATATTATAAAAATTAAGGCGCAGGCCTGCGACTATGATACATTTTCCCGGGGCGCTGCACGTTGCAGGCGCAATTACAAGCCTGTTTTTCTTTACTTCTCGCCATTATATATGCCGCCATACATCACTCCTGTTTGATACACGCGACGAGGCCGCGATCTTCGCCACGCGCTCTATTAATAATCGTTATTAGCATGTTGAGACGAGTGATATTTATAATTATATACCGCCCGTTAAGAGCACTCGTGACATAACACGGTGCCTCGCGCGAAAGTCAAGCGGTCGATGCATACGTATGCGGCGTCCTATCGATTCGCCGCTCTGCCAACGAGTTGCGAATATGACGCGAACGTCACGCACGTCATGCTGCACGAGCGCGTGACTTAAACGGGGACACAATAGCTAAGGAATTTTTGAACCGATGAAAATTTGCTTGAAATCAATCATCTAGACACATGTATTTCGTGAAAGGAGGAAAAGTTACGAGCGCGAAGTTACGATCGCTTTTTCAATAGTCATGCTTCTATTTTACGTTGAAACCGCCTTCGACTTACGTTCCGAACGGAACTCCGCGAATAAGCAAAGTATACTTACCGTCACCGTCGCCTAACTTAACGGATCAAGTCACATTTGAGTGACTTAATCCGTTCGTTCAGGTTTTACATAAAAAAAGAAACGTGCTTGTCAACGACTTGGAAATCATGTCACATGGAATATATTATATAAACAGTTTTACAATATACGCAATATACTGTGCTTTATTTATTAATACAGAAGAAACACGCACGTGCATTTCTTGCGCATGTTTCCTGTTTTCTTTTTACGTTAATATACACGGCCATATTTTTTTCCAGCCTAATAATTTATATGACACTAGGCGGATATTTAAGAATAAACGTTGAAAAGAGATATCGTGTCCAATCGGAATCGCCGCGCGAGATATAAAAATGCAGGCGAAAGCGTATTTTTCCGAGTATATCAGCAATTCCAATCAGATCTCGGCGAGTCGTGCGCGTTATTTTTAGTTCGCCTACGCCCGACATTTCGCCAGCTGGTAAAGGATCGAGTTTGCGGAAATACGTACGAAGGTCCCTGTTAAAATGGCAAGGCCGAAATTATCATGAGCGGAGCACGTACGTGACCCTCCCCCTCGAATGCATTCGTGCATGTCGCGGGGGATGCTCGCGAGGCGTTGCCGCAGTTCGCCGCAAGGAGTGCATTAATTGGAAGTTTCGAACAGATGCTGCTTGTTTTGGAATACACACTCGACACGGCCAGCGTATCTGTCTATATTGAAACATACGCGTGCTCGATATCAGATGTTCGGCGATACGCGTTGGAAATATTGCGAGAGTAGCAGACGCAACGCGTGAGAACCGAATCAAAATGTCATTTGGAAAAGAAAAAAAAAGAAAAAGAACCGCGCCTGTTCTCCGCGCGTGGATGTGTCCGACCGGCTCGCAACGCTCGACCGAATATTTATTTATGCGTAGGTTCTGAACCAGGCGCGAATTTATATTGCATATTTCACATTGTCGCGACGCGGTCTACGCTCTGTGAGATGCGTGCGTCACTATATTGTGACGCCGCATTACAGCGCGGGTATACGCTCAGCAATATATCCCCTATGCAACGCTCTACGCGCTCTTCGCTCCCCCTCTCACATCTCTCGTCGCTCCCTGCCGCGATGCAGCGGCGCGGCCTGAGCTGGCTGGCAAAGCCGGAATTAGCCGGTTAAACGCGATAATTACGAGAACCTATTATTTGTAGCGAGGCTCTTGCTTTAGCCTGTCCCAAAGCGAACGTTCAGCAACAGCCATGTCTCGCTGGCACGCAAGGTGATTGTTATTTTCCACGCGCGCCTGTGTGCGTGCCACGAAGAAGGGCGCGCTCGTCGTTTGCACATCCCGGCAGAATTCTTCGGATAAACAAGATGCATTTATCTTTCAGCGAAATCAGATCCGCATCCGAGGAACGTCGCGCTAAAGCAAATTTTGTCGCACTAGCCATTTCAAAAGCGGGTTTACGACAAAATGAGATTTCCGCTTTTAGCAATTTATATGTCGTGCATTCCCCCGCGTGCCAATGAATGCACGACTCCGTGGAGAGGATTAACGGATAGGATAAGCAACGTGCAGCGTTGGGATTTTCATTAATTATAATAAGAATCTAATTTTTTTTTTAAATAAAACGAAACACATTGTAGCAAAGGGTAACTTGCCATCAAAGTGTACAAGAATTAAATTAGCTGGACTTCTAAAATCGAGAAACTAAATTACAGAACCTAAATAAACGATTCTTTCATTAACTTTTTACTAATATACCTTATTACAGAAAAAGTTTGCATTATTGTTAAATACAAACAACACAGCATTTTCTAGGATATGAAAACCGGGATGGAAAGAACCGTAACAAATTACTTAAAAGTGAAGCGGCTCGGTTATTTTTATTAATTACACTGCAAAATATAATTATTTATACATTTGAATTGATTAATTATTTATTCAAACGTTTCACTCGAGTAAGTTCCGCATTTCGTACAAGAAGCGAAAACAAAGACGTTACAAGACACGGGACAAATAGGGATAGGCTTTTTCAAAACCCGGCGGAGCTGCTGGCAGCTAGGCCAAGAAATTTGCGTAATACGCGGAAGAAAAGAAAAGTAGATGCAGTTAAGGTGGCGCGTTGACGGACGGACGGGCGAGCGGACGAACGAACGGTCGGGCGGTGCCGAGATGCTGCGCTGCACCCAGGAGAAAAGCGAGAAAAGCCGCGAGAGCGAAGATTTGCAATGCTAACCAGGGACTGCATTAAACGGGAATTAATTTCTTGCTAACCGTCTGGAGTAGCTGCGCGCCCCGTAGTAACCCCTTTTTCTTCTTCTTCCACTTCTACTTCTTCTTCTTCTTCTTCCACTTCTTCTTTGCTGCGTCAAGGGAAGACCAACTCTCCGCGCATCGTCGTGCAACTCGTCGCCGAGCATTACTACGGATAATCCAGTCCCGTTTACTGCGCTCCCACGGGGGCGGGCGACGGGAAACGGTGACCATCGAGCAGAATAGAGAATGGTTTCACCGACTTTTCTTCCTGGCCATTCTGGCGCGCTTCGAAACCGGCTTAAGGCCCGGTACACTTTGCACGCGACGAATAACGAGCCACTGCTGGACCCCTGTTTGCCCGCGCCGCAACGGGAAGCTCCATAAATCTCCATAATTCAGCTTCGTGAATCTCTGTGCACACGCCTGCGCCCACTTCCTTTGTCTACGGTAAATTTTATTTTAATTTAATAATTTCAAGACAAACGTTGATTTTCCTTCAACGTATTGCGAGAGCGATTTTTGCGAGCAACAACTTGTTTGCGAACGACCGCACGTGTGCGAGGATTTTTTTTTTATTTATAACGTTGCACGTGACACTCGGTTTTTTTTTATAATCAGCTATTGATTATTCCTTGGCTATGTAAATGCTCTATGAATATATCTGTATTGTAACAAATTTTAAACGGCCATTACGTCCCTCAGACTTCTCGTCGTGAGACGTAAAGCATGCGCATGAATAGCATACAAATTAAGACTTTAGTGCTGTACAAAAGAGTTTATCTCATGAAAATCTACGTGCAGTTATTTACATTTGTATTAGGTTGCCCGGAAAGTAACCGCGGATTTTAAATTCAAGCGGCACCCATTCGCCCAGAATTTTTATCCTCTCCATTGTCTTCAATGACCAAGAACAATTGCTTTTATATCTCAAACATTTTTATAATATTACTTAAATTTCAAATTAAACTTTTATAATATTATTGTTATTCAACGAAGGTTTATAACCACGATCTTCTCGAGCGTTCAATGTAAAATTTCGACCGAAATATTGTGTTCTAAATTTGGGTTGTTTGTTTATCAGTTACCGCTTCTCGCTGTGCTTTATTTTAGTTTCGTATAACAGCAGCGTTATTGTCGAATTCGAGCTCGTACCACATGCACGGAAACTGATTTTTAAAGAATTATTCTAATAGTGACTATGATCAAAATAATTACTAACAATTAATATGATGGTAATTAATAAATTACGCACAAATATCGCTTGCATAAAAACAATAATGTTACATAGTTATTTGATGAATACAAGGTTGCAAAATAAGCAATTGATTTCTGGACAATTTAAGCGACGTGTCGATTTTATTTGTATCAAGCACGCGTTAAAAAAGAATAACGCTCATGGGTGAATTGAATTGTGCAATGTTCTCCTTTCAGTGCTTATTATTATTCGAAAGATTTTAACTTCGTTTTAGAGAACAGTAAACACAGAAATTTGTCACGTTAAATTTTGGGATATCGCGAATAAGTAATTTCGATGAACCAATGAGCGCGGCGTTAATTAATAATTAATGTAATAAATAATGATTCATGTAGTTTCGAATGGAATTAGCCACACGGAATTAGCGAGATACAATAACGAGACACAATACAGGTAACAATTTTCATGTTTGTCTTTCACGCGTCGAACGATTATTTTCTTTTATCACGAGAGACGAGTAATAACCGCGTCGTAACTCGCTCTCGATGTGTCGATATATTATTCGTCATAACTAACCGGCCACTTTTTGCGGGTAAAAAACACGTTTGCTTTTAATAGTCGCATAAACACACATTTGGAGCATTAACGTCAATCCTGTTTTTCATTACAATGGTAAAACAGTTTCAACATCGCAGGGGTAAAATAATACACGTGTAGAGTATGAAACTTAAACCGTAGAAATTTAATAGGAAAATGCAAGTGTCCCTCGCGCAAATGTATATCGTTCGAACATAAATAACATTTTTAATATGTTTATAATAATTGCTGTCTAATAAACGTTGTCCCAACGTACGCAAAGATAAGAAGATTTAATAAGATTAGGATCGGTTTTTCCAACCCCTTGCTTAGCTAACTAATAGTTCAATTATATGTCTATCTTCGTCTGATTTTAAGGAAAAACAAAGATGCACGTATGATTTAACTGTTAGTTAATTTACCAAGAGGTTGGAACAACCAACCCTTAATTGTTTAATTCCGACAGCAAAACAACAACTAAATATGCATTATCACATAAATACACACAATGTTAAATTTTACACGCCTCTATTGTTTCGCTGTCAGAATTAAACAATTAAGTCATTTCGTACTTTGAGATAACGTTATTAGAAAGCATTTATTATAGCGTGTGATTATTTCTTACGCAACACCAAATCAGTATGAAAAGTATGTATTTTTTGTGATCCCAATAATACACCATGCCTATAACTGGGATCCGAAAGTAAAATAAAACAGCCAAGATAAAAAAACCCGTTACGTGTTCAACTTGAAGCAAGAACCGTGACCTAACGAATGGAAGAAAATAATCTCTTCTTTCCATCCTTCGACGTTCCTCCCGCCCTCTTGTACTCATGATCTCATTTCGAGGTCTCGTCTCATCATTGACGTATCAATTCTTGCCCGGCATTCCTTTTAGACACATGATATTGGACCGTTGGCAATTACTCCTCTTAACCTTATTCTCAATATCTTCATGTCTCCCACATATCGCCCTCACGTATCCCTGCTATAAAGGGATCTCGTACAAAGGCGGGTAGTGTGACGCAGCTAAGCTTGTCGTGTATAAATAAACAACGGTAATATCTCTCGAAATTACAGGGAGTGAAACCCCTTAGGAAACAGACACTTCAAACAACCATATTTATGAGTTTTGACCTTTGCATGTAATTTAGATTGGGCAATTATATGGAACAAACTCGAGAGGCTCTGTGTCGATCAATTATCTCTAAATAATTTCATGATTGAACCCTTGATAATTGAAACACGACAGCAGAATTGTTCTAGAATACCTATTAGCCTATTTTCTTACGTCAGAAAGCTATTAAATCATATGAAATGCTCATCAAGAAGGGGAACTGAAAAGTTTATGTGAAGAAGCTCGGGAGTATATTCTACCAGATATAATTACATTCCGACTTTAGAATGTTGCATATTGCATATCTGCAGAATTTTCAATTAAAAATCGTAGCTACCTTCCCTACATTAAATCCACGTCAAGATGTTCAATCACGAAAAGGCTACGTGAAACATTCATGCTCGCGTTACGTATACACGAGTAACTTTTACTCGCAGCAGCGGCCGCGGCAACGTAGTCGCGTGAATCCTAACGATGTAATCATTTAATGGAGTTTCTCTGCTGCATCCCAGTATGTTTGTAGATGGAAGGAGGAAAATACGCAGCAACATTCTTTCCGTGTTATTGCACTGTGATTCGCTCGGTAGATAGAAGCCAGATAAACTAAGGTCAGCGCTAAACGACTTAGTGATTCAAGACGCTCCGGCGAATCGGCAGCGCCCGGAAATACTGTGCTCTGAGCAAGAACGACTGTTCTATCCCAAAAGAACTTATTTTCTTTTCCCGGCGTATGGGGAAATTTTCAAAAAACCTTAAGGCACTTGTAGAAATCATGAAATCAGGGAGATAAAACATTAACTTCTTTTTCAGAATTTGGTTATAAATCAGAATTTTATTTTCCACAATATTAATTACAGAAATAATATGTGTTTACTTAATTAAGTTTAAAAATTTGTGGCTCTTAAGTTTTAGCCGAAATTTGAAGCAATGGACTTTAATCTCGCGAGTTTTCAGAGTAGACGACAATAGAGAAATGCTATATTATTTTATATCATTACATTAATATAATCTGACAAGATTTAATGTCCACTAAGCTATTTTTCAATTGTGATATTATAATATATGGATAAACTTATATCTGACACTTGTAACTTTTAAATTGCGTCAACATATTTTAAGCTAAATAAATAATACGACATGTAGATTTAAGTTTCTTTAAAGTTTCTTGAAACTTTTAGAAACTTTTAAATTAGTTAAATCATCATGGACATTTTTATTTGAGAAATTGGGGAAATATACTGTGATATCAATTATATAAATCACTCATATAACTTGCATTGAATTGTCTTGCATTACTTGAATTGTATTACACTTTCCAGTAAATTTTTATCTTTTTCTTTATGCAAATTTAAAACGAGGCACAATTATGAAACTATTAAACATCGAATTAAAAGCTTTCGACGAAGCGGCAAGAATGCAAATTGATAAGGAAAAACTTTAGTTAATTTTTACTAAGCTTTAGCTTAAGACGAATTTAATTCGATGCTTCGTTACCAGGATAATTAACATGGAAAATTCAAGTGCTGCGAAAAAGGTATCTCATCAAATTTTCGTTGGAGAAAAATTATCTCCAAGTTCCGGAATCCTTGAAACATGTTTTAACTTTTGCAAAATATTTCGCACGTATCAAATTGGCGATACTTCTGGTTACAATTCAAAGTTGGTAATTGAAGTATCATTTACACTGATTAATTTCTACTCATCCGTTTATAGTACATCGTACAGTTTGTCTGTCTCTTATAAAAAATACCGATACCGTCAGTATGACGTATCATCGCAATAATGTTAAGGAGAACAGTTTCAAACATAGAGATTTGCAATCCGTGCTCGATCGATGGTCGTGACTGGACACGCCGCGGGGTGATAAGAAAGCACAGCTCGCGAAATGAACAGAGCGAGCAAAGGAACGGACGGAACGAACGGGCGGCTAAGACAAATGGAGTTGTAGTTTACGTCGGTGCAGACAGATACGCGATATCCTCGTCGAAAGAAGAACGACGTAAACAGACGTGGAGGACAAGCGAGGACGAAGGGATATCGGTGTCGAAGTGGCCCCGAAGCAGGGCGGAGGGTGCGCACGGGACCGTATCTTCTGCAGGATCCTGGGAGAGGTCCGGGGGTAGATGGCCAAACCTGGTGGTCGATACGCGGGTCAGCAGCATGCTTCACCGACAGCGCCAATGGGGCGGTTTGCGAAATCCTCCTCCAGCTAGTACAATCCAGCTACGAAGTATTCCCCGTTTCCGACACTGCGGGCTCCTCCGATTGCGGTGGTTAAGTGCTCAGTAATGACCGTTGTTAATGTCCCGCCCGAGAGGAAGGCGAGTTTTCCGAATTACACGAACGATATGATCGACGCTGAGAACACGCGAGCTCACCCCGAAATTCGCTGGATGCAGACAGCACGGATTCATTCCCAGGATCAATATTTTTATTTCATAACGAAACGACGGGCCGCAGTTATGCATTTTTAATAACTCCCGATCAATATTTCTGTGTACGTCCCCACCGGCTGTGCGAAAATCAGAAAAGCGCTGAGATTATCGCAGCAAAAATGTAAATTGAGGAAAAACTAGCTAATATTTATCAACCACTATATTGCTTTACATTTATCATTTTACAATCAAATCTATATTCTATTTGTTTGATTGTCCGTGACGTCTCATTTAATGTAATACAATTTTTTTATATCTTTTGATGTTTGCGCGCATATTTTTAATGCAAATTATATAAAACGTATGTGCATTTTGATCTCGAACCTTTTCGGAAATTCAGACTTCTATATCAAAATAATATATTTGTTTCATATAAAATATGATTTTCACTACTTGGATGCGCCGACAATTACATTGTCACTCAATACTCTGTCGCTCGCTGCGTTCTCTGTATTTATTTTTATTTTAACGAACTTAATAGCTTTTCGAGTAGATTTTCTAAGCAGAACACGATGTCGCGACATTCTCGCAAAGAAGCTTCTCGCCGCGAGAAGCTATTTGACGGATTG
The DNA here is from genome assembly GCF_000949405.1 of Vollenhovia emeryi. Taxonomy (NCBI): domain Eukaryota; kingdom Metazoa; phylum Arthropoda; class Insecta; order Hymenoptera; family Formicidae; genus Vollenhovia; species Vollenhovia emeryi. The sequence goes on along the minus strand of NW_011967215.1, from coordinate 211,443 downwards.
AAGAAGCGGCCGATACTTTGAGGAACTGCTCAGAGACGTGTTCTGGTTTCACACTGCATCCGTGCAATCGTTGTAAGACGCCACTTTGAGAAATTGCGAGGCTGTTGTGATACTTGACGCACTCCCTGTGAAAATAGTCGATATCTATACGCATTATTAGCAGTCACGTCGAAGTCGCATGAAACATATAATACGTCACGGAGAAAAATCGGCACGTATCTCTCTTTCGGGAAGCGCCACACTCGGAGAGATATCAACGCGTGCCAAACAGTAACGTTAATCCTTCGTAATCCGACAGAAATTCCGAATCTCGCCATTTAAAATTTAAAGCATATTAACTGTTGAGATATTTATAGTATAAATATTTCAACTCGTGTTTTATAACTTTTTCATTAATTTCGCGTCATTAAAGATTAAAATGTATCGATAAACAGTGGTATTAAATTGCGACATTTACAAAAATATGTATTTGTCGCCGTTGCTTATTATCTGATATTAAATTAACTCGATATCAAGTGTACTCTCGATATTATGCTTAAAAAATTCTCCCGTTGTTTCTGTGGTAAAACTTTTTATCTCGAAATGTTTCTGCATAATTGATTTCAATTAGCTGATTGATCCGGTAGCCTCGCAATTATTATCGCGGCTCTCCTCTCCCCCCCCTCTCTCTCTCTCTCTTTCAACACATATCGAAATTATCTCGTTTATTTTCTACCTTGCGGATGGACAAAGCTACCTACCCTTCGTCGTGCACAATGGTCTTACTAAAACCCCCATTTCTTTCTCTCTATCTTTGTCTCTCTCTTTCCTTTCCTTCCATCTTCGCTTTATCTGGTCATTGTTGAATCGCAGGGTTGCTTGTCGCGGAACAGAAGTGGATCTGAGACGGAGTGGGCTGAAACCACGAGATTGAAAATCGATTTTCGACGTGGCGACAGAATAGTCACCCATTTGCCACGCTTATTCAATTAGCGGAAAGGCTTAATAAGAATTGCCAGTGCGGCGCGCGAGCAGGCAAATAAAACGACTACGGGCAAATAAGCGTACACTGGGATTCATTAATGCCTCAACATTTTAGAAGCCTAGAATTGTTACACACTTTTTTTCAATCGAGCACATCGGGCGCATCGTGGCTATGTATTAAAAATACTATATTTTTATTGATTGATTTGCGCTATATTACGTAAGCTATTAATCGCTTTTCATACTTTTAATCTTTTATGCAAATCACATACTTACCCGACAGTCAGTCATGAGCGATTAATAATGATGCGTTCGATCGGAAGAAGATCGCGCAGGAATCCTAAATTCCGCAAGTGCCAAGGCATTAATGAACCTCAGTGTACACGGTTTTATCGGAGCCTAAAACGATCGTCTATGCAAATGTCGTGGCCATTAAAGGAATGGACGAACCGGAACGACCTCCTTCGCCTCGTCTGTTTTTCGCTTCTTGACTTCGCACGCCCTCGGCCTCGGCTATATTCGCCGAGCGCGTTGAATCTACATTCTAGTGGACTTTGAAGGAGAAGTAAATCGAATCAGCGTGATTGAAAATCGATTTTCGATACGGCACTCAAAATCAATCTCTGAGACAGCGGCAAATAATCCATTTGTGCTCTTGATTGACATCGCCGTTCAATGTCAACCGCATAAGATGTACGGCCGCTATTAAGGACGATTGGTTTTTTTTTTATTATCAATTACGCTAGTTATTCCTGCGCGGGTCAATTTAAAGATCAATGAAATATAACGTGAGTCGCATTCTGCGAAATATCATGTGAAAGCTGTTTCGTTTACACAAAATCCGAAACGGAACGTCGGAAAGTTCTATAAGCGCAAATGCCACGTCAAGTCGGATATAGAATTTTTCGAGTATGTTGGGAAATCGACATTATTTTCTTGGTCTGTCAAGTAGGCGGAAGAAGATAGCAGCCGTAGTATCGGAAATCCATTTCCAATGTTGCATCTTGGATTTGTTTCCTCTATTTGAACATTGCCACGACAGCACGCGAATGTGGCAATTTCCTGATAAGATAATAATGGTGTGATTAGAGAGTTGTCAAATTTTTTCTTTCGTGATGGATTAAAATGGAAAGACGAGAATGGAGTACACGAAGTGTTGAAATCAACATTGACTTTTAGCCATTTATTAATATATAATATTATTTATTCTTTAAAAACATGTCGATATGGAGCCGCGTAATTCCTTTCACTTTTCCGACATATAAATCGAACGACGCAATCGACTCAATCGCGACTTAACGATAACGCATTTCTTTTATATCGATACGTTCGTAAATATAATTTAGCTTCTCAGCGAAGGCGATTACGGTTCTCCAGACCCGCCTTTGGAAGAACGACTCTATTTATTTAACCGCCTGTCCAACTGGATATGTCTTAATACGACGAATAGACGAAATAAAGAGCTGTGGCTGCGTGAAATGGACTACCTGCCCGTCTCTTTAATCTATTAGAAGCATTGAACATAGATTCCGTCCGCGGACGGTCGGGAGATTTACTCTCCTCGGTTTCTTTTAACCCCAAACTCGCTTCGTCCATTTTCCACTTTTGCGAGTCGGCGGAGCTCCCCTATCTCTTTCGCTTCCCGCGTTTCTTTTTATCTGCAGCGAGCGCTGCCGTCTTATCTCGGTCCGCGTTGAGTCCTCCCGTACCCGGGACTGAAGTGGATGGGGCGAGGTAGACGAAGCGGATCCCCGAAGCCGCGCGCGATTGGAAATCGATCTTCGGCGCTGTTCGTTCCCGGGTAATTCGTAAGAATGTCCTCGTTTCAATGATCGACGAATGACCGGCCATTTGTCTCGATTATCCTGTTGCCACGGGGACAGCCGTCGCGCCGTGCCGATCGTCGTACGCCACGCCGGTCGGGAATATCCTTTGGAAATTGGTATACCGGTGGCTGCGCCGGCGAACAAATGTACACGTCCCCGGATACAAGTGCGACGAGCGTACGCTTCCTCTGGCGCGAGACAAACCGATCTCTCCCCGCGTACAGCGGCGACAGAAAGTTGCGGGCGAGCGCGATATTTGCGGGAACTTGGAAATAAATGGTCGGCGACTACTTTTCTTGCGTGGCGAACGAAGCGCGAGAGAGAATTCCGCCCGTCCTCCCTGTTCCCGTTCCACGTTATTCCGCGGACCGCTCGCTATTTGCGAATCTGTTTGTACATAGCCCCGCATACATATAAGTATATATTCACTTCTGTTATAAATTTATGTACGTACCGTCTCCTCTTGAAATTTACAGCGTAGGCGGGTATTGATCAGATTGCGCATTCAAGGATGAAACCTTTTCCGTATGAGCGAAATGGTTCAAGTGTTTTATAGCGCGATGTCGAAATGTGATGAAAAGTAAACATTCAAAATTCCTTTCGGCTCGCATCGAGCCACGTTTTATTTTTACACTTGCCGAGGACAACAATGGAACTTCGATCTTGGTGCGGAAAAATATGTGAGAAATCGTAATTGATCGAAACAATATTTTCTATACGTACATTCAATTGGTCGTGTTACATACGAATCCTAACTAGCTGTAGTCTCTCTAACATTTGCATTCGATAGGCATTTTATACTTTTGGCAAACATTGTACCGTATCGTTGCAGGCTATTGGTGTAGATACACTATTGCACATGTTTCTCTCTGTCGTCCAACTCCCTCAGGTCCGAATGTCAAGATTAGGGAAAATCGAAATATTGTTGACCAACGGCGACATTCGAGATACGGAAAATTTCGGAATGATATGTCATGATGCTGACATTGTTTAATAATCGTGGTATTTAACGTGGAGAGTAGAAAGTCCCGAAAGAAACTAATTGCAAGTCAAAATCAAATTAAAGAAAAATTGGAGGGAAAGAAAAACTTTTATTGATAAAACAAACAGCAAAATATTATATACTTGACGAGTAAATTGTTTTAGAATAAGAAAAAGAAATTGGTTTAGATACATTTCATTGTATGTAGCCTATTCATGTCTTGTAAACATAATATTAAAAGTGTCAAGATTTACATCTTTCTTAAATGAAACTGTCGATCCCATTAGCTTTGGTATATGCTCTACGAATAGAATATGGTATTTGCTGACCACTGCAAGAAATGATAATTATAAAAGAGTCTAAACGTTACTCAATTCAATAAAAATCGATAGCTGTAGATTGTTCGACGATTGAAATTAATTTGAGACAAGAAAGGGCCTAGTGCTCGATTTTTTTTGTTGGAAAATTTGCTCGAATCGCTTTCATCGTTTTTTCAACCTTTGGTTTTGTTCCAACATACATTCCACGTCCGTCCGAAAGAAACGCTATCGCGTTTCAAAAGCGGTGCCTGAAAATAGAATTATCCTGGCGTGCTGTAAGCTCGGCCGATAAGCGAATGACCGCATATTTAAAGTTTAAAGGCGATTTACAAGCTATTGTTAAATTGGAAACGAGCAAGGTAACGTAAGAGGCGTTATTGCTCTCGGCGGAGACGGGATAAATTCGATGCATACCAATGCAAACCTATAGAGCCGGGACGACGATCGGGGACACATGATACCGTCGGCAACGATTTATTTTAACGAATACAGCGAGAATTGCGTCCTTTCGTCGCTCTATCATTGTCTCACTCTATCATCTCCATTACGCAAGTGCTGGATCTTTCTTTGTATACATATATAAAATGTAAATATACATACACAAAGATGAATGTATATACATACTTCTAACTTATATACTACCTACTGTCTGTATAATTTCTCAAAGTGAATCGTAATCCGACTACAAACTTAATAGTAGATTACACAAATTACCATTGTAAACTTCTATTTACGCGAGTTCGGTTATCGTAAGGAATTATTTTCTTGATTTGGTCGTCGAAGCAGCGATGCGCGAAGCGCAAAACAACGGAATAGTCGCAGTAGATTGCCTTGTTAGACTCCGAAACAAGTCTGCAAAGATTAACAATCGTCAGAGGAAATGAATAGAATGAGATAAAGACAAGAATACGACGGCAGCACAATGGAAAATGTATGGGGCGGCGAGAAAAGTGAAACGTAATTATTCTTATTTGAGAAACTCTTGTTCGCGGATAAATATCAGTGTTCGGAGACTGCCGTTGCAAAATATATAAAACACCTGGACATGAATTTAAGGGCATTCAGTCACAGATACAAAATCAACACGCACGTACACATGTAGTACGTGTTTATAATAATCGATTTACGCAATTTAATATTCAGTGAAATTACTTCTGTTAATTAGTTTAATTATTCGCTCAAATGATAGAAGAATACCAAAGCTCTGTTTAAAAAGCTTAAAAGAAACGTGTCTGTGAAAGCAAAAATCAAAATTATTGCACCGCGTACTATTTGAATACCTATACCCGAAAGAAAGTCATTGCATACTCTAATGGAACGTCGTGTTATTGCGGCGAAGACTTAGGTGACGCAGATCTTTTTCGCCGAATGATTTTATTAGACGCATAATTTTCGCGGCAAGAAAGAAACTGCAGCCTCATGCAATTCCCGTCCGCTCTCACGGTCGAGCGACTGACAAGTAATCTGCAGTTTTCACTGACTCGCTAATGCCGGCACGATCTACGGTCGAATTTTCTTTCCTCGGGTCCGACCCGCACGCTCTTATGCGCACCGGCGCGAACGTGTATACGCGCAAATCTCAATCTCGCGGTGGAGCTGCAGCAATTTCAACACCGTCCGTAACCTTCCACTCGCTCTGGACGTACAGGGTGGCTATTGACAATAAGTAACAGAAGTAGTTCCAGATTGTAACGCGCGGATTGCGAAGAGCTCCGTAAATCGAATTTTTACAGGATATACGATATCGTCGCAATCACTGTTAATCCTGGCAGTAAGCGGTACGGGGGATGGTAGCAAAACGCAATATTTTGTAATTTCATAAAACGTCGCGCGACCAACGATAGCTGACAATTAGAAGAAATCTAATCTTTCTGTGAAAGGAAATGAAACGGAATTCTGCGATTGTGAAATTTCAGTTCTTAACGTAACTATTTTCGAGAAAAACAATATCATCTCCGTTGAACGCTTCCTATTGAAACTACGCGCGGAAATATTTATCGCTCTGTCCTGTACATTTATTTGTATACAGAATTGCGGCGTGTGTTTACAGATTTTTTTGAAAAAAACTCCACGTAGCTTTAAAATGCTAGAGCGCAGCGTCCCTTCGGCGAATTGTGGCGAGTACAAAAGAATAGTATTTTTCTTTTCGTAGGTACACATACACCGTAGCAGTTGTATACACGTTAAATTACATACGATCCAGTAGCAAAATATATGCACAAATTTTATTTTGCTGCACATACACAACAACAACTGGGAGAATGCCAAGTTGGCGAAAAATTTTTTGATTCATGAGAATTCCAAAAATTTTCACCGGACTGAAAAACTCGACGGAATTTTATCTCTTTTTGTTTACCACTTTGAGTAGTGATCGCCAGAGCCTTTTAACTGAAGAGTTTTTGTTTTTAGATCGGTCGATATGTTAAAAATGTTTTTGCGTACACTGAGAAAAAAATTTTCTTAATTTTAGAAAATATATTTACTAAAATTAGATTTACTTGATTTAAATAAATAATGTTTAAAATGAAAAGTTTTTCTCTTTATTATAATAAATCAAAACATTAAAATTAAAAAATGATTTCTTATTGAAACATTTGTTTAAATCTAATTCAGATTTGCTACATTACAGTACAGCACTTGTTGAAATGTAGTAAATAACTTTTTTAAATGTAGAATCTTGATATTTTAATTTTATAAAAACCATTTTAGTACATATTTTTTTAAATTCAGTTTTTTAAATGTACAAAAATAGTAAATCAGTTACTTATAAGAAGTATATACATTTTAAAAACACTTTATTACATTGTAGAAAATGTTTACTTAAGTAAAACTAATATATCCGATAAAGACGCAAAACAATTTTATTTATATTGTATTATAGTAAACATTTCTTAAATTTAAAACTACATTTTCTTTTATCTACACCTACATTTTCTTTTGTTTGGTGCTGCCACTAGATGGCCACCGAACTCGTAAGTAAAATCGTAGCAGCTATGATATACATATAAGCAACCGCATCAGCAGACGCAGTTTAACCATTTTTTTATTATGGCTGAACATAGTGTACTAATTCAGTGTTTATCTTTCTTCTTTTAATGAAGGAAAAATTTTAATATCAAATTTGTTTGGATACAACAAAATTTATTAAATCCAAAGAAATCGTTTTCTCTGTGTACTAGAACTTCTTCATTACATTTAACAAAATATTTATTATAATTGATAAACTATTTAATTTATGGAAACGACGATTTTCTTTATATGAGTAAATTAAATTGGAAAAGTAGAAAATAAACATTACAATTTAATAAACATTAACTGCTTTCCATAAAATAGTTTTGATATTTAGTAAACGATTTATTTAATAAAAGAATTATTTTCTATAAATGAACAAATATGATTGCTTATTTTAAGAAAATGCGTTCACAGTTGTATGCAAACACATGGTTTGCTAAAACTAAGGAAATTTTTTTTCTATCTAGTAAATTTTTTTCTCAGTGTATAAATAACTCAGGGTTAAGTCGCATTTAACATGTACCTGAAATAGCGCAAACAATCAAATTCTAATTCTATTAACTCATTTCTTACTTTTTGCAATTATAAGATATTACGTAATTACACATTTACGTTTTTAAAAACATGGAATGCAGTAATTCATATTATTTCTTAATTTTTTGAATTACGCTTTCGAATAATCGACAGTCACTTACAAACGTTTGTACGCATAATAAATGTTTGTCTTTTCAAAAAAACATTTTTTTTCTCTTGAACCGCAAAGAATTAAAGAGAAAGCGATTGCATAATTTGCAACGCGCGGTCGGTCGTCATGAATCTTGTTGCCGTGGACGTCAGCGGATACAGATTCCGTTGAAGGCGTCGAGGAATCGCATCGCGATGATATTTTACAAGCGGTAACGTAATGGACAGCCGCGTTCTCCGCTTCATTGCGCCAGAAAGAAGAAAAATCTCCGAAGGGCGCGGGCTCCGCGTGCTGGGATCGCGGGTGTCGAGTAAATTACAGTTCGCTGCCGCTGCGGATATATTTCCTGGTTTAACGGGCAAGTCCGCTTCAACCACTCCTTTTCAACGTACTCCTCTCAAACCTTTTAGCCCCTGTTTGCCAAGCCTTCCCTCGCTGTGACAACTCCCAAAAATGGCTCCCGGGTACGGTCGCTTACCGCGCGGAGTCCGCAAATAAATACATAACCGTGGCTTTACATCCGCTGAGCTTGTAGCAGCATCGTCCATACATAAACACGTCCGCATGTAACAGCAGTTTGCCAGCGCTACTCGCGTCTTGTTTATCTTGTTTCGGTTGTTCTTTTTCGTTAACTGAGCTAACCAGGAGGCGTGAATTTATATCTATCGCCCGCAGATTAAAGTACTTTGCTCCCTCAAATAACGAAAATTCTCATATTCAACGAATCGTGACTCCTATCCCCCTGCCTCAATATACAATCTTATTAAATTTAGCAGAAATACGCTTTTACCACATGTCACATTTATTTCAATGAGAAAGGAATATTTTCGAAAGGGAGATTTTTCTCGCTGTAGATAATTGCCGTTTGGGGGGTATCGCGTTTCCCTCGCGCAATCCTTCCGCCATTCACGATCGAGGAGTAGATACCGTAAACGATGGCGAACGGTTTCGCCACCATTAAAACAGCGCCGTACACCGAATCCCGGGATGATATACGGATTACGAAGTCACGCGAGACGTTGATCGCAAGAAAGCCAATTTGCAGGCCACGATCGTTCGAGGCATCGGCATCGTAATTTGAGTAAGTGGCCCGTGGAGGCGCAATAATGGATTCGCCGGTCTCTGGCTTGAGGGGTGGAACGAAAACAGCCCCTACGGCGGAGAGACGTCGTCACCGGTGTGACGTTAGGCTGGGACTCTCATTAATAATGACCGCGGTCGCGCCACGGTGTCTGGGAGCGCGTAAATTACGATCCTGACGAACGTTAACGAGGACGTACGACAGGACCTGCGACGAGACGACGAGTTGAAGCAGCTATTACGCGCCCGTAGGATTACGGGAACGCGACGTCGATCGAAGGTTCTTGCGGATAACGAAGGGCGAGGACAGCTTCTTGGGCGTATCTGTTAATGCGTGCGAATGCCGCTTCTCGATCGCGCAATAAAAGGACGGACTGATTCCGTACGAGTTTCTCATTACGCATTCAGTGTCTCGGGATATAGCTGTCTGCTCCACAAAACGTTGCTTTACGGCCCCTTCAATGGACGTGTACGCAACAAAGCATCCCGCAACTTGCAACAAGCGAGAGATCCTTTGGTGAAGTTGCAAATCTTTTTATAACAAAAATGTAGGAATAATGTAATGTATAACAGTTTCCGCGCACCGAACAAGAAGAACTTTTCCGGAATATAAGAAATAATTGATAAATACAACGTCAGGTTTTTCCAGTTATTTTCAAGTGAATTTTGTAGTTTCATGCTTTATAGAATGTTGATTTAAAGTCGTGGACAATGAAAATCGGAAAATAATAACACTTTTATATTTCAACTAAGAAAAAGTCTCCGTAATTAAAATTGACGTTGCAAATGGTAGGACGCAATAAACGGGACAACGGGGTGTAATAAATAATATAAACCATATGTTTTACACCGTAGCGTTTAATTTTGTTTCAACGCGGCGTACAAACTTGTACATTATTCTCTCTGTGGAAGAAGTACTGAAATAATATAACAACCTTTCAGATGTACGCAACACGAGGCAAAGACTATAAGCACGACCTCGATACTGTTCAGATTCTATTCTCTATAGGCATCCCTATAGTTTTAATGAGAAGTAAAAGCCAAAGCTGACCTCAAACGCGGCGGTATATATTCTCGAAGGAATAATGCAGCGGAGTAACCAGATACGCACGCCCAAAGGTACCTAGTTTTCCAAGAGAAACGTTGGGAAATTGTTGCTGCCGCGCATTATATCCGTTATACTGTGTAACGCACAGAGGTACGCGAACGCGGAGGGTGGTTTCAACTCGCCGATCGTATTTCAAGGGAAATTTTCTTAGCGAAACTGCCGATACGCACCCGCGATCAGGTATTAACGAGACGCCTCTCGCGCGATCTGCCAATAAATTTGCATCTCCCGCAGGTACGTACAATATCGACGTACCCTGCAATATGCGATATTCAGCGCGATCGTCCGCCGACGAATGGATGCACTTACGAAAATACGACGGAAGACGACGCTAAAGGCATTAAATGCCGATAAAGATTTTACGGTCGTTCGATCGGCGCGGCAAGGTAGGTACCGCAAAATACACCGCAAAGTTTTTACTCGAAAGACTATGAATGTTATGTGACTTGAAAGGATCGTTTCCACGATCGGACGTGGACGGCGAATTTAGATTAAGTAGTAAGGATCGACGTTTGCGCCGACCTTGAAATAATACTTTTCACTTTACGCGGTTAAAGAAACGGGAGGTATTCATTTATCGTTGTACTCATTGTCGCCTGTAATCTGGAATAGTCTCTCAGCAAGTTTCACTGGAAGATTCAATGTACTAAAAGTTGATCCTATTCCACTCTCATGCAGTCGACTTAATCGAGCGTTATGCTCGCGATGGATACGCTTCCCGACCGATACGAAACAAGATTCCAATATCGGAACAGGTTATCGACATTGCTTCATGTTTGTACTTTGTATTTTTAACCGTGTATTTTCGCCAAAAAATATTTATTTTTCGACGAAGCTATGTGAAAAATGGATTTCACGAGAGATAATACTTTAAAACATTTTCTTATTTACCTCAAAAACGAAACAAGAAATTCCAGTTTAATCTCTCAGCTGTGGTCGCGACGGACAAACAGCTGATCGTAGTGATTTTGCAATGTATCAGTAAATTTGACGAAAGTTGTCAGAGTATTGGTATCCGTTTACCGTTTGCTATCGGTTCGCTGAATACCGGCGTCCGTTTCGGCAACCTACTTTCCGGATGACCCACATAGGGATCGCACGAGCTACGGTTTCAAAAATTCCATAAGTTTATCCTCCTTTTTTACCGTCGATCTGCTGAGAATGTCATATAATCCTGCCAAAGGACGGGGCATTTACTGCGTAATGATGAGGGACACGGCCTTCGCGTCCTTTTTCTACTTTCTCGCACAAAATGTGCAATTCCACCGAATAACTGGGCAGCTCCTTAAATCTTGCAACGTACCGAGATTGGAAAAATTCCGAAAACTTGTCGGATTTTTCGGGCATTCTCTTCGGTCTAAAAATATTAAAGAATACACTTGGTCATTTCCAATTGAACCGGCGCACAAAATGGAATCGCTCGAGTTTCCAGCGAGTCTGAACTCGTTGTCCAGTCTCGTCTATTTCGTCCGGTCTATTATTTCTCTGTTTAATAGCTAACGCACAGAGATTTGCCACCTCGTTTCTTGTACGCGTAATGGACGTAGAGAAAAGAAGGGAACTCTGCGGGCATCAAAGAAGAGAAATATCGCCGGGCGGTTTTATCGCTCGTCGACCGACGGCGGTACAATTACGCGTCTAAGGACAATAAACGTGGCAATTCAAAAGACCGCGCGGTTAGATCGAGCCGCGACGAGGGGGTTACCGGTGTTTTACAAGCGTAATGTTATGGTCGCGTGCGAACCGAGCGTGTACCTTTAACTTTGAGCAGTAAAACCGTTTATGCGAATCTATATGGAGTTTCGCGCTCTGCGGTTCCGCCCTCGGGAGGAAGTCCGGCGACCAGAGAAAGAGCGAGAGCGAGAGGGGAAAGAAAGAGCGAGGGGCGGAAGAAATATGGGTATGCATTTCATAGAACAGCTTTAAACGATTTTGCCTAGATAATGCACGTCGAGCTAAGCAATTTCTAGCAGAGTAGCGGCGGGCGGACATTTATGCGTCATCCTTCTTCATCTTCCACCGGGGAGAGAACTCGCCATGACATAAAGGGATCTGTACGCTACGCTCGCGGCGCGAACCCTCCGTGATTCCCGCGCTCCAAGATCTCGTCTCGATGAGGTCAATGAAAACTGACTTTTGATTCGCGCAATCAGTGAACAACGACGGAACGCATTACCGAATGCGTCGGTGATAAAAGGATTCCCGCTGCGAGGGATTTTCCTCTCTAAGCGCGCACGGCGTGAATGGCGGTCGGTATCCGCTCGTCGAGGTACACGCCCACGTTTAAGGCAGTTCTTTCCCAACTATGCTAGTCAAAATGAGACTTGATCAATAAAGGTCAATAGACAATGGATTCTTTTATACTAACTTCAAGAACGGATTTTTAAACATCATTGCTTTTCGTAGAATATTAAAAACCGATAAAATAAAACAGAGTTGCAGAAAATGAAATAGTATTCTGAATTGCGTAGTGTTAGCAGATCGTAGCAACATCACATTTCATCGTGAAAGCGTTAAATTGTGAAAAGATATTTTAATTGTCATAATGAAAAATCAGTTACGATATAAAAGACGTTTTATAAAAAAGAAAGTGTTAGAGCAGAAGCGAAAACGCAAAGAACACTTAACCAAAAAACAAAGAGAATGGCATAACCTACGTGGCCACATCCGCAAAGCATTATACCGTGTACGAAAAAGTTAACCTAGCCAAATTTTTCTTCGGATTTATCATACTCTGATGCCCCACGGTCAGCGTCGTTGAAATTTAAACATGCACTTCTTCAAACATTCAACTACTTTTGCTCAATTTTTTGTTTTAATCCGTATTATAGATTTTTTGCTACTGATAAATACATGTCCCTGGTAAAAATTCCGTTAGAAACGGATAGAACATGCATTAAGTTCTATCTGTTTCTGACTGTTCTACTATGCGTTTTCGCGAAACGCATAGTAGAACAGTCAGAAACAGATAGAATTTAATGCATGTTCTATCCGTTTCTAACGGAATTTTTACCAGGGATGTCCAAGTGTCAGGTGTTCTACGTCAGCAGCCAATGGCGATAAGCGAAATGTTAAAAACAGTTAATTTTAAGTGATTATATCTCGGAAACTATACGGTAAATCAAACAAAAAATTCACACATATACGTATTAATATCTAAATTAGTTTTGCTGCAAGTTTAAGGGAAATCTGTAACTTCATCATTTTTGACCTAACTACTTCAAAAGATCCAGCGACGTAAAAGAAAATATTATTTCCCGTTGGTCCGCGCGATAATCTCGCAGCGAAAACGGCTCCCCTTGGAGCCGTTAAAACGGGCGCGCGGATAACAGTGGGTTTCCCGTCGCATGCGTAAACAACAATCTTCGCCAGAAGGAAACTTGTCAATCGGGGAAAGCGCCTCATGCGCGCCGCGGAACAGGATTCACACGGAGAGAGAGTTCCTTTAATCTCTTATTTGCATCTCCTGGCGCGCGTCGCCAGCGATTTCGGCTTTCTCGCCTACATCCTGCACCTAGCACAAGTGTGCCGGTACGCCGGAGTTCTTTTCGAACGTACGATGTGCGCGTCCGTAGTGGTTCTATCAAACGTACTTCCGGAGAAAGACGAGCGTGTCGCGTATTGACCGGAAATGGCGGGAATCAACGGCGAAATGGATCCGAACGACAACACCTAATCGGAACGCCTCGATATCCAGGCCCGGGATTACGCAGACAAATGGATATTGCTCTTCTTTAACCCAGTTTCTTTCTTCAGCGGAAAGCTGGGCTAGCAAGGAAAATGTCACGAACGCAACACTGCGTAATTGCCCTTAAGAAAAAGAACTGATTAGCAGCATCAGAAACTGATAATGTTGAATCAGTAACCTGTCGCGTTCTATCAGTGACTGATTATGAGAGTCAGCTACTGGCAATCTTTCTCAGTTAACGTCCAGTTTTAATGCTGATCAGTAACTAAGTATTGAGTTACCGATAATAACAATCATTGTGCAACTAGTTTTTCAGAGTGATGTAGAAACTAATTATTAAAACTGGACATCAACTGAGGAACATTACCAGTAACTGACTCTTGTAATCAGTCACTGAGAACGCTACAAGTTACTGATTCAATATCATCAGTTACTGATGCTGCTAATCGGCTCTTTTTCTTAATTAGTAAGTTTGTGACAGTCAATAATAAATTGTAATAGTTTTACATTACTATTACGCAAATAACAATAGTAATAAAATACTTGTGTAACATATATACATTGTTATAAAAAATGTTTAACAGAACTAGTGAAAGAAAACTGAACTGACACCTGGACATTAACTGACTGGATAACTGTTCAGCTACAACTGGTGACTTAGCTGTTGGCTCGACTAGAACTGGAAGTTTTATCAATTACTGATGAATATAAAACTGAACAAATGACCAGTTTTTGTATCAGTAACTGGTAAAATTGTTTCAATATACTGGTTGTGCTGTCATTAGTTACAGTGATCAGTTATCCATCAGTTAGCGATCAGTTTTTCTATCAGTTTTGATTGCATTTTTTTCTCAAGGGTGTAGAGTAATTTCATTGATAGGGAAAAGCAGGAATGAAAGAGGTATCTGTTATGCGCTTTAAAAACGTCTCACTGGTGGGAGGATAAATCGAAAAAGTCTACGCACGTACAGATTATATCCGACTATTCCCTGGATTCTCGATATAATGGTCATGTTTAAAAGATACGGTCAATTACTTTTAAACGTGCTATCTCTGCCTGAAGAAAGTACACCATCATTTTCCACGGCAACTTTCACCGTTTATCATATTGTCTTCTTACAACATACACTCTGCTCTATCGTACTATTCTTGACCCATAAAGTTAATTATTTATAAATTACAACCCGCATATCGGTGACAAAGTAGTAAAATATACAATTAAAAGTAATATAAAATACAGTAAAGAAAATAAAAATATACAATTTGTTATCATTATTGCACATAAAAAAATTCTATGTGTTGTACAAGAGTCGGAACTTGGATGTTTTACATTTATATTTTGTCTCGCATTTCTTATACCAACAACGATCGTCTTATTCGAAATATTAGCGGAATCCAAAATTTTTAAAAAGTACATACACCGATTTACATGCAAAATCGATAAATTGACGCGGAGGAAACACGGCGATCCGACGACGTTTGGTGCTTGTTTACACGACTTGTTTACAGCGCGTTCGTGCACCCCCGCGGCGCGTCGGACATTCGTAACCGCGTTACAGCCTGCGAGGGGGACAAAGAGACACACGAAGGGGCGGCACGCGCGCGCGATCGGGACGAGTTAAGGGAAGGAGTTAAGGGAGACTGAGGCGGGCGTGGATGAGACGGCGTGGAGGAGCGGCGTTAACTTGTAACTGCAGCTAACCTGCTGGCCGCTCTCGACTCGGTCAACGAGATTTATATGTTTACGCGCTCCCGTGGCAACTTTCTATTTTCTCCGAGACTCCCTCATTTTATTTCAGCCCCCTCCCCCTCGGCAAGGGGGTGCGCGCGTGGCCCGCGTCCTCGCCACCCTCTCGCGCTCACCGTCGCGTCGCGCCGCACCGGTGAGGAGCAAACGGGACTGGCGGCCTGCCAGAACCGACTCGCCGGTTCGAAACTGTTTTCGACAAAGGGACCTAAACGATGCTTTTCTCTTCCTACTAACGTGGCCGGCGCAGTCGAGCGCCGTTCGTGAATGTTCCCTTAAGCCTGGCTCAGATTTACAGACGTCGCCGGTGAACGTTGTTCAAGAGTACTTTGCTTTTGATTGCGCACGGTCGATATGTACCTTGGATACGATTTGTCGAATGTTCGTAGATGAGTGTCCAGTGGCGAATCGGTGTTTTTGGAAATCCGATAATATTTTCAGGAATTTCTTTCTGAAAAAAAAAGATACCAATGTATAATTCATCTTGCTCGACAAGTATTAGTAAAGCACTTAATATAAACCTTAAAGATGGACGATTCAAGGGGCGGCACAAAGTTATTAAACAATTGATATTACGGCATAATTGTTGTCGTCTTAATTGAAATATAGTTTTAATAATAATTAAGCTTTCAATCAACCATAACTGGCAATGTGTTTTTAACACAGAAAATTGATTACGAAAAATATCACCTCAGCCAGGGTTTGAACCTGGACCTCCCTACACTCTAGGCGGGCGTCTCGCCAATTTGCCTCAGTCGTCGAGCGAGTGTAGGGAGGTCCAGGTTCAAACCCTGGCTGAGGTAATACTTTTCGTAGTCAATTTTCTGTGTTAAAAACACAGTGCCAGTTATGATCGATTGAAAGCTTAATTATTGTTAGTCATGTACTGGCGTCAAATAATTCTTGACGTT
This sequence comes from Vollenhovia emeryi, assembly GCF_000949405.1. Classification (NCBI taxonomy): domain Eukaryota; kingdom Metazoa; phylum Arthropoda; class Insecta; order Hymenoptera; family Formicidae; genus Vollenhovia; species Vollenhovia emeryi. Next base: position 195,121 of record NW_011967215.1, on the reverse strand, counting down.
ATAGATTTAATATTCGACTTCTGTCCTCTCGTGTTACACAAATCCCTTGAAGACAGGCTCTAACTGAGCAGGCTCTCCGCTTTATATTTACTGATACATAATTGAAACAACTATTCCCGTAGCAGAGTGTTTTGTTATAAATGTAATCTGGGGACCGTAAATAAATTCAATCAGTCCTAGTCCCGAACGTGGAAGCGAAGCGAGGAGCTCGGAGAACGGCTGGCCTTTATGGTGGCGTATCTAAAGGACGCATATATATTTCGTTCGCGTATCTCCCGCGAGAAATCCACTAAGCGTATCGCCTTGAGAGCGCGCAGCATCCAGAATTTCAAGGTGGAGCGAGGTCGGGCGTTTCGGTAAATCGGACGACTGTCCGCCGCAACGGCCGCCCATCGTTTAACTAGTCTACACTTGCGGCCAATTTCACCGAGCATTCGCGAGCTCCGACTCGAAGCTCGCCAATACGGCGAATTAAACCTTAGTCACTCGAATTCAATGCAAACCGCGCCGGATGCTCGCTTCGCAGACCCTCTGACATCGCAACCAATTGCGATACGCTGTCCGTAAGCGATCGTGATCTCGATTGAAATGTTCCCGGGAATATAGTTATTACGCTGCTATTTTCCACCACAGTCCCATTAGATCATAGATAGGCACGTTTGGAATAATGAGTTAACTAATCGGGCAGTTCCAATCAATCTTTATGAGAAAACCGTAAAGTATCTACTTTGCTCAAAACTTGTTCTTCTTCTCCATTAATTTCTATCTATTTCTCCTTATTTTACGGACTATTATATTCATTGCAGATTAATGCCGAATACATTTTTCAATGTTCGGAACTTCTTGTAAAACGGGAGGAAACGGAATTTTTCGATTCCATCTCTTTTCCGATTTGTTCGACCGTGATATAATTATAAAATTTTATTTGGCGGACAATACCAGCATGCAAGCGCGTTAAAATTTTGGTTCGGCGATTCAACGCTTTTGACGACTAAAGTAAGGACAGAAATCCAATGAACATCGGTGGAACGTTTGTTCGTGAATTTCCGGTGCTTGTTTCCCTTTTAATAGTAGGGAAAACCGCGGGATAAAGGCACGACGTAAAAAAATACGCGGCTCGATATTTGTTTCGCGTAATTACAGAGCGCGCGAGTTACGACAAAGGCTCTTCTGCGTTTCATTTACGTTCTTCCCGTAATACACACGACGCGCCCTTTTACGTTCATATGCACGTCTATAAACGCGTTCTCCCTCACGCGCAAGTCACAATTAGCCTGCACCGGCCGATTATTATGGCATCTAATAATAAACCTGAGTGTTATGGAGCGATAGAAGAAGTGCTATGCAACGGTAACCTTAATTTTCTTTATTTCTTAGAAAAAGCCTAGATCTACATCTAGTATACAGGGTGAGTCTTTCCATATCCGACAAAATTTTTGAGAAGGTAGAACGGATCGAGATGAATGGAAAAGTCCTGTACCATTTTGCAATTTTCGTAATAGTTAACAAGTAATTAATTATTAAAAATCGTTGTCTTAGGCCGGCCTACCGCCCAATTCGAGCGCGTGGCGAGATGTGCGCATAGCATTATCGATCGCCAGGCGGTCACATCTTGC
>NW_011967215.1:184287-192113 GCF_000949405.1 Vollenhovia emeryi | reverse complement strand
GAGATGTGCGCATAGCATTATCGATCGCCAGGCGGTCACATCTTGCCACGCGCTCGAATTGGGCGGTAGGCCGGCCTAAGACAACGATTTTTAATAATTAATTAATCGTTAACTATTACGAAAATTGCAAAATGGTACAGGACTTTTCCGTTCATCTCGATCCGTTCTATCTTCTCAAAAATTTTGTCGGATATGGAAAGACTCACCCTGTATAACACACAAACATTTATTTGAGAAATTAAAAGAAAATTTTTCCATCGATGTTTTTTTGTTTGGTAACACAAGTCTGGTGTTGTCTGAGGATACAAAATCCTTATAATCTTTTAAAGATACAACAAAATTTCGTATTCGTTCTTTGCTCCAAACACTTGCATAGCAATGTAAGAGAGAGATATACTAGAATTAGAATTAGCTTTATTATTCCCCTTCGGGTTACAATTTTCTTACATTCTTACTTATGCCTAAACTCAGGGCCGGATTAAGGGGGGGGGGGCTAAGGGGGGCTACAGCTCCGGGCCTCATTTATTAGGGCCTCACCCGAGAGAGCACTATTCAAGAATACCTTTTAAACGCTAATGCAAGATCTTCATGTATAGCATGTATTTGTATAAAAGCTTTATGAAAAAAAGAAAATTGTTTTCTACACCTTTTGTACAAAGAGGGGTGTACAAAGTTTGTCCCCCCCCCCCCGCTTTTTCAATAAAGGGCCCCCACGGAGCCAATAGCCCCGGGCCTCAAAAACGTTAATCCGGCCTTGCCTAAACTTATTCTAACTTATCCTAACTTATCCTACATGTCTTACATTTTCTTACATTTTAACTTTTTACCACGTACACACATACGCACACCTCTCTAAGAGAAAGATGTACTACTCTTTCTATTTAATATGATTTCTCAAATAAAAGTCTCCAAATCTTAAAGAAGCAATAAATCATTTACGGTCCATTTTAAGATCCATAAATATGAAATTATCGATAAATAACGTTTCTCTCCTGGTATAAAACTTTTTTCTTATTGCTGAATCATGCCGGTTGTGTGTACGCGACTTATTGAGAAAATAATGCCAAGAATAATGAGCGTGTATGCCGGCTGGCTATGCGATACGGAGAACGCAAAGTGGGACTGTATAACGTGATGAGTAGCGAGTTCGTGCGCGGAGAGCAGAGAGAAAAGAGACGGCGACAATAGGTGGAAGAAAGTGAAGTGGTGCTATTGGAAGAGATACCGAGCAACAGTATCGTAATACTCTGCGAAAGATGACAACGGGGGGAAAGGAACTCTTTAAAATGCGAACAATGAGAAATACGGAGCGCGCACCGTGGAACAAGTTTTAAAAAAGTCCCCGCCCCGCATATTACGAAAATTCTTTCGTGCACGCTTCCGTAGTTCATGTCGCGTTAATAACACAAACGTCGAGATTATGTTGCAGAAATACTGGTTCCGCTCTGTATATGCAAATAACAGAATGTTTCTTCCTTAATTTATTACACGATTTTTCTCGACATAGATTAGTCCAATCATTATACAGGCATTACATATGAAAAGTGATTGTAATTTAATTACATTTTATTTCATTGCTTTTGATATTTAAAAGACTTAAGAGTGTGGCGTAATAATTAAAAACGAAATAAATTGCCCGGTAATGTCATATAAAATAGTAATAACAATAAAAAAACCTGGAGTCATCTCTCATTTTTGATGAAATTGGAATCACGTTGAAAAATATAACGTAGGCATGTAATGTAAGCAAAAGTAGGGCGCGATAAAGGATAGCTTTTGTGACATAAAAGCTATAAAGTTATACAAATAACCGTTTTAATTGTCCTCTCGGTCCTTCATGAATAATTAATTCTTTGTAAAAAGCGAGTGGAAGAATCGCTCGAGTTTCAACAGACGGCGGATACATAGGTACGCAACGTTTACCTGGAGCTCTTCCGGGCAAAAGAAAAAGCTATCGCAACGTGGCCGCGCCATCGCTCGCTAAAAGGCCAATTATTGCCTTCTACCGGTTACATGCACGCGAGGCGCGTTATCGCGATGTAATATTTCGTAATCGCGATTATGGCGACAGATCGCCATGTCAAAGTTATCCCTCGATCTCGCCGGCGCGTAATTAACACCTTAGCAGTTCAATGCAATTGACCTGCATAACGCGTCCGTTTGAAGTATATCCAGCAGATCACGCCTCCGGTTAATTGGCGGCACTCCGTAACCCGCACGAGTATTAGCGCTGACGTGTGTGATGTAATAGCGCGGTAATACGCAGTTACTTGGGCAATTGCTCTTGCGCGCCATGATTGTGCTCGTGGCAGCATCCCGACGTCTTGCAACGCAGAGCTTACTGTGCCAAGAAGGAGAAAGATACTTCTCACCTGCCTGTAAATACAAATATTAATCTCGTATATTTCACAAAGGAATTTTCGATCAATCGCAGTCGCGAAAAATGTGTCTGTTTAACATTGTCCGCCATGTATTTACCCTTGTGCATGTATAGAACGTCCAGCGAGAATCGACTCGCTTTTTCTCCAGTTTTACTGAATTCTTACGTATCGATCTACAAAACAAGTGCAGAAGTAGAACTACAGAACTGGCTAACAAGCGACAATAACGAAAGATACGCGAATGCAAACGGAACGATAACGGATGCTGGACGGAATTCCGCCTTACGTAAGTCTGAACGACGGGAAAAGGCGAAGGGAAACCCATTCATCCCCCTCTATCCGTTTCTATTTCTGCACCATCTTCCGCGCCACTTGTAATTTCGGCGTCAAGAGGCTCCGCTTGAAATTGCTGCTCGTGACTGCGGCATAATCGCGTTTGCGGCGACCCGAAGGGTACGCGGATCGTCCGCGCAAATCCGCGAACTCCGCTCGTCGAAAAAGTCTCGACCGGTAGTCTGAGAAGTGGACTTGAACTTATGTGAACTTTCACGCGTCCCCTCGCTGGGCGAGCGCCCCGCAATCGCCGAGCAATTTCATCCCCCATCGCGCGCCCCGGCACCGCGCCGCTACAGATCTCTCCGCGTTTCGTAATACTAGTATTAAGTAATGGCGTTGAGTGCCATCTCCGGACCAGACGGCATATTAATTCAATTTTGCTTACGTAAGGCAGGTAGCCGGGACCAGACGAAGACACTAATTGCGATTTTTAATTAAGGCACTGATTCAATTACGTCCCTTTATCCGCTCTAATTATTAATGCCGGCAGGGGTGGTCGAAGGAGCGGGGAGGGGGGAGGGCGAACTGCGGATTACAGTTTGCTCGGATGGCACCTGACGAATGGCCCGCAATTCTGAGCCGGCCTTGCCGAACGCCGACGCCCGGGCAAAACGCGGCCGTTTGCCAGGAGAGCTGCGACATCTCGCGCAACGACGTATCTCGCTGATGCGGATTTAACTGATTGCGCCCTGCTCATTTATATTCAAGACCGTCGTCCGATACGCGATGTCTTCAGCTACTGATGACGCTTGACGCATGCTGGAAAGAATGCAGGATGCGCCAAAGCGCATAATAGCGGAATTAAATGCAAATTTCTGTTTCGCGCTCTCGTTAAGACGCCCCCGCAATTTTCTCACGGGCCAGGGTAGAAACGGAAAGTATTGCACTTTTTGCTATCGGAGTTTGATGAGTTCGAGAAATACGATCGTTACAAGAAATCAGAAAAGTCCACGAGACTTCGATCGGAGAGTCTAAAAAGAGAGAAAAAGAAGGTCGCGAATATATTTATTATATTTGATTTTTGCTTGGAGCAATTAAAGTTTCAAAAAGTTAAGTGATCGTTAATGTTAAACCACACCTATCAATTTGATCTCCAATATTAGTTTAACTTAATTTTGCTTTACTTTCTAACAGACGTTTGATTTGTTTTCGTTGTACCACTTTGTTTCGACAGCAACGATAAGCAGGTAAATAACGTAACGTTTCCCGGCTGCCGTCGTCATTTCCAATTGCATCCCGAAACAGAGCCATGCAGAAAATACTTTCCTCATGATCGTATTTTGTGCCGTCGCAGAATTCCATTCGCTTCGAAACGCAAGCAACGATTTCGCGTTGTGTCCTCTCCTCCCCCTCCCGCGCTCGGAAGAATCTTTCCACGTGATCGAGAACGTTGTTTTCCTAAACTTGAACGTACATACATGGTTGCGCATCGCTCGTTTCTCAAATATGCAATATTGCAGGAAAACTGTCTGCCGAGCGGAACGGGAGAGACCACGAGGTGAAAGAGTGGATCTGCGATGCAACTGATATTTTTATCGCAGAAAACTCGAATCCATATTTGTCGAGTAATTGATACGCGGAAGTGAGCTAGGTCTGTCACCTTGACAGCGTCTCTTCACTCGATTACGCTCTCCTGCAGGAGATTCCCTAAGATTATAAGCTTTTTTCAGACACGGTCATTATTCATGTCTATTGCAAGACCGAAAAATTATGAGCATCGAATGGTAGAGGCACAACAGATAAACGGGGGCAGGAAAAAAAATTGACGGGTGAAAAATGACGAATTCACGCTTTATTCAGTATAGCCATATGTTCAACAAATGTCGAATCGGAAAACAATTTAGACGTGTGCGCTCGTTGCTGAATGCGACGGTGACACCGAGGGAGAGACCGGAAAAGGCCTCGAGGTACACCAAGGCGGAAGACGAACAAGCGGATAAACTGTTTCCTCAAGGAGGCATCACACAAGTGAGGGGCTCTATCGCGGCATGGGATCGCAATAAATAGCTCTCCTGAAAACGTAGCCGGACGAGTGGTTGAAAGAGTAGTCAGAGAACAGACACGAGGAAGAATGAGGTGGCTGATTTGAGGGTAGAGAGAAAAAGCGAGACGTGTGTCGATGCGGATAAATTCGTTGCGAAATATCGAGATATCGGCACGCCGCTGGTATCGATTAACGTCGTTAGAATTTATTGTCGTGTCGTCAACAGTATTTATATCCTGCGATCCTGTCCGGCGCGACGTATTTCTCTGAACGTATCAAATATGGATTTTGTCTCTCGCTTCAGCTTAAAATATTTATTGTACATTCCGAAGTCTTTTATTTGCCGATCTATTGTTAGTGAAATATAGTAAATAAATTTCAGTGAATTTATTTAAAAAAAAAATACTCACGTACTTTGACGCTTTAATGCTCTATGCTGATTATTATGCTATGAAAGATATTGGATTGTTTAAAAATGCAATAGAAAAGACATGTAAATGTAGGCGTTATAAATATTGGAATGCAAAAATTTTTTAAGTTGAAAAATAGAACAAGAAATAACAAATTTACGACGCGATGAAGAAAGCATGACATTGGCGATAGAGAGAAAAGTTCACAGGAAAACCAGGGCATGAAACCGGAAGATACATCATAAATAAATGAATCGTTCTCGACCGCAAAACTCGCGGAAAATTGACTAAATAATGTAACATGCCGTTACTCACGTGACTTACTCCCTGCGGCGAGAAATTCTGCAGTATCCCCTATGACGTATTAAAATGAATGGAGTATTTTAATCGCAAGTTTTATGGACCATTTAGAAGTGAACAACGTTGAGAGCGCGAGGGCCCGCGATTAGTGATTTAGATTGCACGTATTTAGACAAATAATTGCTTGCTTAACTCGATTAAATTGCAGAAACAACAATGCAATAATATATTCCAAAATACGAGTCTGGAAAGAGCGTCGAATAATACAATTCTAACGCATTACATTTTTGGCCTAATTCAATTTTTCAACGTTGAATCTACTTAATTGAGTCTCGTGATATTTTCATCTTCGTACGTATTATATTACTAAAGCCACATTTTTGCACAAGACTCCTTGACTCTTCTTTAGATCCTCTTGGATATTATATTCCGTACCAATTATGCGGATGGGCAATCGTCTCGGGAAGCGACGCAAGTATTTTTCGCTATCCAATACGGCATTGTAGCACAGATACATAATATCCGAGATTAAATTCAATGTTAGTCGTCGGAGAGCAAGCAAATAAACAGAGATGTTAATGCTACGGCCCGAGGAATTCTTGACAAAACAAAATCCATTCGCAAAGCGACTGTAATCAGTTCATCCACAAGTCGAAAGAGGAGAAGCGTAAGAATAAATCTGGACGTTCTCCCGAGGCACAAATACATAGTTAAATATTAGTTGTAAAGCGAATATGACAAACGGATGAAGAAGAAATGCATCGAGATGAATGAAAAAGTAATGTACGATTATAAAGTACGAAAAGCAAGATTGTAGTGTATACACGGAACGAGCGCGCTTACATTTTGCGCTCATATACTTGTAAAATAGCCGAGCATGTGAATATTTTGACTCGCCATGCGGCAAGATATTTTATGGTCCGCCATTGAAACGTAATTGGAGAAGTAACGCAGATATAACACGCCAATTTACAAAATTTATCGTGAAATAAGATCGTACTTAATAAATAAACCAGGGGATACCTCTGGCAGGACGCGGGCTACGGTGCTCTAATATTGATCGCGGGGCAGAAATAAGGGCGTAGAATGGGATTTTTAATTTGACGAATCTATCGCGAGAAGAAAACGGTCATTCGCGACAAGCTTGGTACCCCGCAACAGCCGGCGTAGGACGCAGTCGGTATTGATAGCGAGGCGGGATACAACGCGCGGAAAAGGGGCTGAGGGAGGGACTAAGGAATACAGTTATAAATGCAAACGGGACTCGAGAAATTCCTCTCGTGAAACAAAGCCGAGCCGTCGTCTTCGACGTCGCCCGGAGCTTGGACTCCAATAAACACCGGAGAGACAGCGCGAAGGAGGAGAGACAAATGAAGAGAATTACGACGACAGGGGGAAAATAGAACGGCGGGAGGGTACACGCCGCTCTTCGGGCATTAGTACGTCGTTAACGCGTACACGGACATTTCCAATTTTCATTTATGACCCTCGTGCGCACCTCCGCGGCAAGTTGGAACGGGAAAAGTTTCGCCACCCTCTCGCGAAAGAGCCGAATACGGAAAGCGAAGCGTGGGTGCGTTTTCGCACGGATGGGCGCGCGATGAGCAACGTAAACGAGATCGAAGCTTCATGGGAGGTCGTATTACATCCCAAACTGGGAAGGGACGCGCGGTTAAACCGTCGAAGGTCGAACTTTGCCGGAATTTGGACCGCGCGTAATCTACGAACACTATCCGCAGCCAAAGACGCGTGAATTTCTGCCATAAAGGTCAAATGAAATTAATGAAAAGAAAAAAACGAGCAATCAAAGGATTAATTATCACGCCATGAAGTGATTGAATTATATCATCCAGTTTCAGTTACATTTGATGATCGAGAATGGGATGATAGTACGACGTTTTGATCTACTCCATTGATATGGAACCCATCTGCATGCGTGATCAATTAAAGAATTTAATGGGGGCCTGAAAAATATTTTAGATTATTCCGTCGACGTTTGTTGCAAATTTTGCTTGATAAAACGGCACACGCAAATAAAAGAATCGACGAGAAACGCGGTTGTGTGCGCAATCATTTCAAAGTTACATATAATTTCTGACGTCGTTGATCAACGAACTCTATTTTTCGCATAATAAAATTTCGCTAAATTAGTGCAGTTTTTAAATGGCAGAAATAAAAGGGCGAGATACAATAACACAACAGTTCGGAATAGTCTGCATGTTACCGCGTTATTTAGTTACCGATAATACTATTACATGTTCGATTTATCTGATGAACAAGGGTTCCTATGTTATTGTAATTCCATATTCGATATAATGCTGAATAATAATACTTCCCGAGCATTGTTAAATTTATCTGTATCAACGAATCGATTGTACGCGCTATATATAATAGCGCGTTGTTCGTTAATATAAA
>NW_011967215.1:181467-183813 GCF_000949405.1 Vollenhovia emeryi | reverse complement strand
CGGCAAAGTTGGCCGTCATCCCAGCGCAAGAATGTTTGCCCTGCTGTGCCTTGGGCCAGCCCATTAAGTACTCGCCTCATCGCCGCAAGCCGCAAGCCGCAGGCTAACTGAAAATTACCGTGCCACTGAAACCCTTAAAACCGTCCAGGATTTACGTTGGCGCGCGACGCTGAGATGTATACGTCGCCGTCGCTCTCTACCGTACCGTTTCCTCCTCGTACGAGTAATTACGTGGCAGAATTAAAACGGGGACGTTACGACCACGCGTGCAACCTGACGAGGGGGCGGGCAGAGGGAAGGAAGTTGACCATCATCGCGTAACAATTTTCTCCTCGTTTTATTTATGCGGTGCTTTCCGCTCGCATTTTTCTCTTTCTTCGCCACTAATTAAGTGTTTTGTTGTGCGCTCTTTTTCTGCGAAGCGCACAAAATGCGACAAAAAGGCACACCAGGCGAAAGACGAAAGAACAAGCTGAATGTGCAAAGTGCTAAAAATATTTATGTTGCCTCCTTTCGGAAAACATATTTAACATTCTTTTATTTCGTTAGTCTTAAACTGTGTAAAAAAAAAAGTCGCTAATTAAAATTTTAATAAAAGAAAAATAAAATAGAGAAGAGAAGAAGTGCGTTACAAGCGTGCTGTTTATTTTTAACTTGTCGCTCGTACCTTTTTGCATTTAGGTCGCGCCCAAGTAATTAGGGATCAATATATGTTAAATGTAGTTCCCCATAAATCACTTCTCACATTAATCATTCAAGAAGCGGCTTCCCGGGCAAAATTCGCGCATGAGTCTGACGAAATAACAAAGTCCGTGATCTATCGGCGGGAGACAAGACAGTTAGCGTAAAAAAGAAAGTGCAAGTTGCGTTCTTTGCGAGCACACCGGCCTTAATATATGTCTAAAGTCAGAGGAGCCATAAAAATTATACAGCAATTTCAGACTAAAAGTGAGTAATAACACACTTTTTAGCACCACGGGTTACTTGCTTCATAACTCTTGTTATATAAAGTAATATTCCAATCTACAACTCAAACTGCCGTGGTCGATAACCAGGGTTATCGTTTTCCCATTTCTTGCACCACATTTTTTTTATTCATCGAGAAAATTCATTTAATTAACTATTACGTAATCGAAAAAAATTTCAGTTACGTTATAATTGGGCAAAAAGTTGCTGTCTTGTTGCTAAAGTTATTATGAATATTCAGTAGGAACATAAATATTTAAACGAATTTTCGCGACGAGATATAAGTACGGAATGCAAAAACTATTCTCCCCGATCCTCGCGGAATAGAAATATTTTCTTATTTCCGTCTATAATCACACAGCGGAGCTGCTTTTTTAATTTACTTTATACTACAAGACGCCGCTACGTTACTCTCCCTCGGGATGCTTGTAAAGAAAATGATCTGGCAAAAGTAACGCGGTAGGTTTCACGTCTCGTTGGGCTCCGAAGCTACTCCGTATCACTAAGAGCGCGCGGAGTTGTTATATCGCACTTGTAATACAAAACGTGGCATATTCGTGTAAAAGAGTTTAATAAAGAGTCGAAGGAGGCTGCAACTCGACCGCCACAATTGTACACTCGGACAATGAACGAGTACAATACAGCGGTCTACAAAGGGACAGAAATCGATTCTCGGTTAAAGAGCCGAATTTCACGCAGAAAGCGGAGCAAACTATTCGTCGGGTTCCCTGATTGGTTAACAAACTGAATGCCCGCGTAACATTTCGGATCTGCGATCCGGTCAAATGTGGCCCCGGAGCAACCATGAGTCGTGGCATCGTGGAACTCGCCGGCGAAGCAACTTCTCTTAAATAAGCAACCCTTTGGCGTAATCGCGCGTCTACGTTTCCCCGCGAACTTGTGCGGATCGAGCGTTCACATACGTAGCGCAAATCTATCGTGACGTAACTTTTGCTAACAAACTGGTTGTTGTGAGCACGGCAGAAATTCTGCCGGCGCTCTCGCTTGTTCAACTACAAAAGGGTATGTCAACCGGAGACTATTATCTCGAGTGCAGGGCACGGCTAGCATCAATGGTTAACTGTGATCTAAGTTTCAGCACCGTACCGCAGATATTCCACTCGAGTAATCAAGATTTTGTGTATTCGTATCAATTTTTCGCATATTCTCCTAAATTTAAGCCTCGAACTTGGTACAGAAGTCACATTCGCCTCTGAAATTGTTAAACATACAAATGCTCAAATATTTGTGTCTTTCTAACAAGGTCTGCACTGTAAAGAAAGTATGTAAAATTACATACATAATAAGTGTAGCGATTACACTATCAATAACGGAAACATATAAATGTATATATTATATTTTTACAAAAACATTTTTTTT
>NW_011967215.1:175920-181220 GCF_000949405.1 Vollenhovia emeryi | reverse complement strand
ACTTTTTACCCAGGTTCGAATCCTGGTTGGGGTAATATTTTTCGTAATAAAATTAATTTACAGGACGGGGAAAATGGGGGGAGGGAGGGGATTGAATGCTAAATATAGCATCAGAAAAATGCGAATTGCATTTGAAAAATAATCATCGAATCGAATACGTGAATCTGCTGACGACAATATTTCCACGTATATGATAAACTGCGTTATGTCCGGAAAAGAAATCGGCGCGTAGTACTAATGTGGAAAGAAACGGTATATAGATTCACGATTTTCGAAAAAGATTTAAGATTCACAAGTTGGGCTACCTACATCTTGCCTTGTGACCCACATTGGCGTGTTACCATATATTGTTTCGTTTTCGATAGGGGTCTTACTTGAAAGTTACTTATTTTTTTTACTCTTTATTGTGTAAATACTTGTTTATACAAGATAAAAAATTACAAAAAATTGTAAAATTCATATAATCAAAAGCAGTTTACTTATTATACTACAAGGTAATAATTTTACTTACAAGGAGTAAATTTACCGACGTATGTAAATATAAACCTTTAGTAGATGGTCCCAACAATACCCACTATAATAATTGTAATTTTACATGTAATTTTTTTACAGTACGTGATAAAGAAAACATTTTAATTCAATATAACTTTCTAATTAAAACACACGGTAATTGCGAAATCTCGGAGTTGAATTCAAATTCGTTTTAATGTTAAATTGCATAAAATAATAATTTATAAAGTAAAAAATACGGTAATAACTAAACGAGTGCATTTTTACAGAATAACATAAACCGTGACAAAGCAAGAAGATAAAAAGTTCGGGAGAGATTTGCAATATTACGCCAAATAAAGAGCTGAAAGATTGTGAAACTCTTAAATATTACTAAATTTTTAATCATGTTTAAGTGTTTAAGCTGTCGCTATATTAAATAGTCGATGCTCTAATCATTCAAAATGATTTGGGTGTCCGGTTTTATTGATTCACACAACAGTTGATAAGATTGTCAGTGTGCAAAACTAAACTGTGTTCCCTCGCTTTTATGTGAATATGAGAACTCGCGCTTACATTCGATCTCCGATGTAATACCGAACTATGTTCGGCATTTATAGCCGCAAGTGCAAGCAGCGAAATACGTAACTATCTCGTTTTAGTGGACTGTCAAAATTTTCGATTCAACCAAGATCTCTACCTAAATCCGCACTCACGGGCAACCTGAGGGTCGCGTGTTTCGACCATAATCTTGCGAACTTAGCTGTTTAGTTTATGGATAACTTAGTTCAAAGTACGCGAGAAACTTAGTCAAAATACCTTACAAGTACGATGCAGCTGGCGAAACATTTCAATTTTGTCATAATACGTATATTAATCTCGAATCTAATAACGTTGCAGTGACCAGTGTATAGGATTGAGATTGAATCGAATTTTTAATTGAATTGGCAATTTTTTGCAATGCACATTGAAAAATTGAAATTCGGACGATAGAAAGTATTTCGCGTGGGTTGTGTGTCCGTTATATTTTTTTACAAAATTACGTATTACATTGTGCTAAATATTTTATTTTTAATTATTGCACGCGCATAATCGCACTGGTTATTACAATTTTCGAAGCACACGTTTGACTTGTGCTATTATTAAAATATCCAATTCAATTAAAACTTCCTTCATCAACTGTCTTTCTCCCTATTATATACACTCTCTGTTATATACATATGTACACTCATGTGTAAAATCACGCGTGTATCATATGTTGTACTAAATATTTTATTTGTAATTATCACGCATACTTAATCGTATTGGCTATTTCAATTTTCGGAGCATATTGACTTGCATTATTATTAAAACGACCAATGTAATGAAAACTTGCTTCATCAACTATCTTTTTCTCTCTACTATCGTTGTGTCTAAACTTTGACATTTATTTCCACCGGACCTGAAAATTTTCAACTCGCATTCTCGATTCATCTCGCAATTTGTTTTGGTTCGATGTTACTGTACTATATATATTTTTTATAATTCCCACTGGCTGTTGCATTTTCAACAATTCTCTCGATTGGGAAGGAGTATCGCGCGGCGCAAGAAGCAATATACAATACTTTGTCGAGGAGGCGTGTATTCCGATCGGTAACAGTTATCCGAGCAAGTCCTCGATGCCTATCGATACAAAGCGGCATGCGCTTAATCCGTGGTTTCGTTTGTACCTTTTAAAGCGCTCGCGGTTTAAAAGGCACACACGAATGCGATTTATATAAACGCCTGGTTTCATCTCGCGGAATCGACAATGTCACGAAAGCCCGCGAGAAACGCGGCGCGCACAAACATTTCCAGAGTGCGGAATCGTTTATCGCGGCGCGTGACGTATTTTTCTGCATCCCCGCGTCTCTCCGGGGGGCGTTTTCAATTTCGCGCAGGGCTATTATTGGCGTAGCCGAGCCGATAAGACAACACGTGAACGAGCACGCGGGGTGGCCCGCGTACAAGCGCGCGCCACGTTTGAGCTAGCCGCGCTATATCGGCGGCAATTTCGAAATATCGGGAATCTTAGCGTGTTCCGGGCGCAAGAAGGAGGTCGCCAACTTGCCGGGGGTAGAGACAAGCGTTTGTATCAACCCTCAGCGCCGGCTACGTACCGCCGTTAACCGATGCCGTGAGTATACCAAGTTTACCCTTAAGTTCACCGGAGGTGGCCGCGTGCATTACACAAACATACGCGTGCATACGATAGACGCGAGCTTACACACACGTGAGTGCCGACGCAGCGACTATCGCTCGGGTTTATCTGCGGGGTATAGAGCTCCGTGGCAAAATTTTATATTCTCTTTTCCGCGGAGTTAACATCGCTCTCGGCGGCTTGTAATCGTCGTGCCCGCGTTGCAGCGCGGCGCGAAATTAGCGGGTGCTCTCGCGGCGAATGAATCAGCTGAACGATCACGGGTGGCCGGGGCGGTGGCGTTTCGGGAGTAACGACTTCGTTACTACGTCCGATTACTCACGCCCGACGGGGCGATTTTCGAGGGCGTTAAAGGATGAGAAACAGCGTGTTATCGCCGTTATATGAGGCGCTCTTGAAAGTCGATATGAATATTTCAGGGAACGAGTCTGCTTATTAAGAAGAGACTTTACGTAAGGTTGCTCCTAACGAGTCACTTTGCCTGAATTCCACGACCAGTTATATAATTTCTTTATCACAATTTTTAATTGCGACGATTGAGGCTGGTATTCAGAGTTGATTGCTAATACGCGGCTCTTTGATTGGTACACGGACTATGAATGCCGACGTAAATGAAATTTTATAAGCAAATCTCCCCCTCCTTTTGCCTCGTCCAATAATTTCAATTTAGATAAAGAGCTGGAATATTTTGTACTTTTCGCGAGAATAGTGTTGCTTTTCATACTCTCTGAAAGTCAATCAGTGCATTATCGCTGAAAACATTTGTAAGTATACCCTAGCGGAAACATTTTTTATAGAAATTTGTAGAAATTTTTATATCTTTGTTGAAACATTAATTTTTTGTTAAAATATTTACGAAATAGTACTCACAAACTACAATATTCTCAAATCAAGAGATTATTGCAAGTAGTATTTCATGAAAATGTACAATTTTGTAAAAATAAGTACAAAACTTTACTAGTTTTAAAAATTTGAGAAACAACAAAATCTTAAAGAATTAAAACGTCTGCTTACTTGTAGGATGTGACAAAAATTAACAAGAGTGTTCCAATTCTAGCATTTTCGTGTTGTTTTTTATAACACTTTAAATTTACGTAAAATTGCTTAGATTCTGGCAGTTATATTTTATAGTTTTGAAGAATTTTGTCGCACTGAATAATTCAGTGAAAGTAACTATTCACTGTTATCAGTGATAATCCACCGATTGACTTATAGAGTGTACGTGATTGAAGAAATCAAATCAGATCTATGATTAAGAGCAGACGTAGAGTGCGATCTTAATTATCTGAAATTAGCTGAAGTTGAGCGCGTTACGTTTCTGTATATCGTATCTCGCATTATATACGATCCGATGGAACTGATCAGAGTCGTAGCCTATGCAGCCTAAGAGCCCTGATTATCTTCAAACGCGAAATCGAGTTACGTCGCTACATTGCGACGGTAATGCTATCAGGAGCAGTGTCTTCCATAGCGGTTTAGAACATCTAACATCTAACACCTTGCCGAGATCTAATTCCTTTACGTAAGGGGACCACGGGGAAAGTCCTACGCGACGTGTCTGTGTCTATTGACTATCGGCGAATGGACGGTTTTGAATTTCTCCAGCGAGTTTTCTTAGCGTTTGTTCTTCGTATCGCTTAAAGTATCGTGCAATCCTCCTTACAATAAAACGCGTTCATGACACGGCTTAACTTTCTGAAATTCCGCACGCTCCCTAACGCGCGCTATCCGTCGAATCCAACGAAACTAAACCCGATGAAAAAAATATGGATATATCCCAAAACCTTTTGGAATTCATCGGTGTGTATGTTAAATAAATAGCGTGGAATAAAAAATAGATATTTGAGAGAAGTCGAAACCGTTGGATCTGTCCTGTCGCGTTCTAATGACGTTTCCCGAGAACAAAAGACCGAGACTACTCCTTCTTCCTCCTCGTGTATTAGGCTTAAAGCCTGTTTTATCCAGTTCGTTCCGGTACTTTGAGCATTTGGTTTTACTTCATCTTCGGTAGGCTGCTAATCTTGCCGAAGGAAACCTCCCATCTGGAGGGCTATATACCCCTAAAGGGGTGTGTGTGGCTCTCGGTGGTTACCTTCAGGAGATTCCGAAAAGAACCAGCGGTGTCCGTGGGTTTAAACTCGGATCTTTTCGTTCATTTGTTTGCTAAGCAGCGCACAATTCTCTGGGCCACACTCGCCACCGAGACTACTCCGTCGTTTCTAATTAAATAGCAGTTTGCGAGATCGAGATCGCGAGGATCTATGAGGGGAGGAAAGATGAACAACTGGAGTTCTCTCGAAAGAGAGTGCGCGGCCCTCGGCGCAAACTCGGTCGTGATCGAAGAGGCGGATCACGACGACGGAGAACTACAGTCGAGAGCAAAATCTTCGGGAGCGATCGTCATCATTCATCCCGGGTATGCAACGGGAACGCGTTCTACATCGCTACTCTGTGCGGCGGCGGCAGCGGCGGCGCTATCTTAACGGCGACGGCCAACCTAGTTTGCGTCTCCGCTATCGACGGTGCCGCGCCAAATGACCTGGCACTGAAAGATCGCGCGAAATCACATCGCGCGACGGCAGACGGACGGACGGATTCGTCGATCGGCGTGTCTTTCGGGTAAACGATCGAC
>NW_011967215.1:154328-173702 GCF_000949405.1 Vollenhovia emeryi | reverse complement strand
GATCAGCGCCCGAAACGAGCCTGCGACGCGCATCGCGACCGTCTTCGCGATAACGTGGAGATTGGATCGACGAGACGGTCACACGACCCGATGGTAGAGAGAGAGAGATTAATGCTCTCGCCACCCTTTCTCCGATGACCGGCGCAAACGAGCCCCAGGCTCCTCAGTTGGACGAACGTTACGCTTCGCGGAGGACGCTCCACGTGCCAACCGTTTAATTATTTATCGACAATGACAGCGAACGCGAGACCATCGATTTCTTCGCCAAATGGCCCGCGATATAAAGCAGCGCCGACTTATACTTGGGTGCTTTCTTCATTAACGCTCGCCAAGCTAAATACCATCGCTTTGTAACTGGCTTTCGAGAAGAAATTTGGGGAATAATCGTTAACGTCGCACTTGACGTTTTCTTATTAAGAGCTTAGCACTAGCTTGCGCCTGTAATACATTTTTGAGGTGACGGGAGATAAATCGCGCTTGTTAAAGCGTGCGTGTTTCGCGTGGATTAAGAAAAATGTTTGTATAACGCAGGAAGAGAATAATGAGATTAAATTGAATTAAAAATACTCGATGCAAACACGACTGGTCAGGGAAAAAATGCCTAGATTTATCGTAGACCGTATCGTGTTAATGATCGTCAGCTGAGATCACGTTAATTGTGTTTTGTACAAACTTTAAAAAAAAAGGCATACTGACAAATTGTACTGAAATCTTTACTGATAAAACGTTAGGTCAGATTCCGATACAGAAGCGCCGACTCCTTTCTTTCTATCTAGCAAAATGAAATTTTGCCTGAAAATGTTCCATGTCTGATTTATACATCTACAAAATTAAAATTAATTTTTTAGAGAGCCAGGATTTTTTATTCCGTATCTACTATTGAGAAATATATGAGGAAAGTAATATTCTCCCGGTCTCTCTATTAAAGCAGAAAATGTTATCTCACATATACATCAGTTTTTATATTTCCTCCAGTTTTATTGTCTTCTTGCGCTATTACGTTAATTTTATTACAATAGAATAAAATTTTGTCCTAATTTCAACAGTCCAGCCTTATAAAACGGAATGTCCGACCGCGCCGAATGTAAATGTTTCAGAAATATTATCACATCTAGGAAAGGTTCTATCTCAGCGACGTAACTACGTTAAATGTATATATTTGCTTATCAACGTATGTACGTGTGTATTTACCGTGGATCTTGATGCATTTGTCTTACAGAATTAATAACGTACCGTCTCCAGCGCGATAGAGAGCGCGTCACTTGTGCTTTATCCAGTCAAGTAATGGTACGTATTTCACGTGAACACATGGCGTACTTTCGTGCGGATACACATCAGTGCTCCAACCACTGACATACTGCAATATCGCATGATCGTTTAGGCTTTGCCCGGAGTCCGGGTATCCATGATCGCGTCGACATGCAAAATGGAGACATGAGTTAATATTCAAAGACTCCCGTGCTGACCTTATCATGGACGTCCGAATATTTACCGGGGTTCTAGAAATGTTGCCGATCTATACGCATTGATTATGCATTGTGTGCCATTCCGAGTACGATATGTTCTAAAGCAGAAATAAATTGTTCAGTTTTAAGTCTTTATTCATTATTAAAAGAACTGCGCTGTAAAATATGGAGGTATAATACGTGAACTAACCGTAACTTATTGTTAGTTACATGTGTAACTTTACACACTCCTTTGGGCATTTTTTAATTTCTTCGTAAAGTAATTATAAAATTTAAATTGTCATTTAAATTATAATTAGAATGACGAGAATTTATGGCAATATTTGCATTAAAATACATGTCAATAAGAAAAAAATAGCGAAAAAAAAGAGAAACAGGGCGATATTTATTAAACGTGTCGCAATAAATCCTTTCAGAACTTAACAAAATGTTACACGATAATCCATCTCATGCATATAGGTATTGCGTGAGACGCAATACAATTATATTTTTATAACATTATAACAATATAACAAAATTTCTAATAAACTATATAGGTACATAAAATAGAATGTATCTCTGTACTCTGTGAAAGTCAATCAGTGGATTATCATTGAAAACAATGAATATTCATTGCTTCACAGTTATAAGTACAACACTAAATAATTCAGTGCTATAGGGGAGACCGGGGCGAAGTCGTCACCTTTTTTTCGATGCAGGTTTTTAACAACAAAATACATAATTTTAGTGAAATGTGGTGTACCGTTGTAAAAAGTGAATCCTTGGCTATAATGTTTCCTATGTATTTTTCGTCTACATCGCTTTGTTCAATCGGTATAGAGTAAAAATGACAAAGGTGCAAAAATTAAAATGTCAAAATTTCCGGGGCGGAATCCATCACCCCTATGGGGCGAAGTCGTCACTCTATTCTCGGACTAGATTTTAAATGAAACTATATAATTTCGATCATGAAATACGATAGAATACATTTTATTAATTATTTTTTAATAGAAAAATTTAAACATTTACATTAATTAACATTAATTAAAAATAGAATGAAAATAATTAGAAGAAAATCATTTTTCTGTTTTGTCATCACTGTCGGAATCGGACCACTCCTGGCTTCCTTGACTTCGATTTCCGCCCACTGCTCGTTGAAGGCTGCGGTTGTAATTGCGTGACATTTTTTGGGGGCCGGCCTCTCTTTCTCGACGCAGTGGCAATAGTCGATTTTAGTCGTAACCGTGACGACTTCACCCCGGACACAGATTTCAAGTTTAGTCGCTTATAAAATATTATAAATAAAGAAAACTGAAAAACTTCACTAGATTCGTGTTCAGCATGCATTACTCTTTGGAATAACTTATCTCGAGATTTTAAGAAACAATAATATTTAAAATATTAAAAACTTTCGATACGGAAAAAAATTCACTTTTGACTTCTGAAAATACGTTTGTTGTAATAAAAATCATAACATGATATATAATTTTACTAAACTCCGTTGATTACGTAGACATCATAAATAGCGTTTATAATATTAACAACAAATTTATATGACATATAGATTTCGAGATAACTATAGTGACGACTTCGCCCCGATGACGACTTCGCCCCGGTCTCCTCTACTTATAACTGTTTTCAATAGTAATGCACTGATTGACCTTTAGAGAGTACATATGTCCCTCATTAACTCCTAAACGCTTTGACTGATCCGGACCAAAGTTTGCATAGTTATACGCTAGAACCATGTGACAAATATAAACCTGGACAACGCCAAGTAGTTAAAGTAAATATATAGAAAGCGAGAGAGAGAGAGAGAGAGAGAGAGAGAGAGAGAGAGAGAGAGAGAGAGAGAGAGAGAGAGAACTTAATAAATATCTCTTTTTTAAATATCTGTAGTATTTCATATGCAGCTTATTATTCTAATAAAAAAGTCGGGAAGGATGCTAAATCTGTGAAATTGCAACTCGAAATATGTGCATGAATCAGAATAACTAGATTACACATTGAGTGACATTAAAGTTGCATGTTTGTATCTTAAAAACACGCGACGAAAAAATATGTTCGCGATTGGGAGCGTTAATGGTTGTTACACACGGGATTCGGTATGACAGAATTTCCATCCGCGCTGAAACGGAAGTAAAAGTTTCACCGCGTTTCCACCGTGAAAAAGCGCTATCGGGGGAAATGGTGGCCGGTCGCGTTCGGCTGATTACTACTGGCAGCTTAAAAGCGATGATACATGCAAACGTAAATCAAATGGTGAAGTATTTTCAATGCACGGTCCTCAATTCGGTCGCGTTAAGTCGCGTCGAATAACGGTAGGAAAATCTCTCACGATATTTACTTTCATTTTGTCGCGACGCGGTAAACCAGTTAAAAGTTTTGAATCGCGGCAAATCGGGTGTCCACGTCCCATATAAACAAACGTTGGATTTGCACTTTAGCGTTTAAAGAATAAATCTGTATTTTTACTCGGCGAGTGGGGTGAAACGTGAAATTTGCCCGCTAATATGTTGTTTTCCCAATTGTGGCAGAGATTTCTATTTTACTGCGTTTTTATCCAA
Organism: Vollenhovia emeryi; assembly: GCF_000949405.1. Classification (NCBI taxonomy): domain Eukaryota; kingdom Metazoa; phylum Arthropoda; class Insecta; order Hymenoptera; family Formicidae; genus Vollenhovia; species Vollenhovia emeryi. The sequence continues at coordinate 169,690 of NW_011967215.1, read as the reverse complement.
ACGGAAATAGAAGACACAATAAAATCATGGATCTCTTTCTCTCTTTCTCTCTCCCCCTCTCTTTCTCTCTACGTAAATATTTAATTATATCTTCCAAAAATGTGTTAAAATTTTTTTTTTAATATTACGACAGTTTATACCTGCTTGACATTATTCTTGACAAATGTATTTTTTCCAAATTTAATAATAAACTGGAGAATTCTGGTCATTAAATCAATTTGCCGTATTCGTATATAACAGACAAAAATACATTTTATGCGCTGCAGTAAGTTTTTAGACATAGTATAAATATTTTAAAAATACATGTTCTAGAGATGTTTTTAACAAGAGATTTTTTATCAAAGTAATATGTATAAGTTAATAGATTATTAAACAATCTTTAACTTTAATAAATGCACAAGCCAATCGGTATTTGAAAGAATATGATGCCTCCGAGAACAGTTCTCTTCCTCCAATTTAATATATTTATACTCATTATCTTTCTACGGTAAGAATTCATGCCGGTATTTTCCAACATTGCTTCAACGCGTAAAAATAACGCCCGTCACGACCGCGGATCGATGTAGCTAGCGAAATAAAAATACGAGCAATTTTCAAAATTACCAATAACACTTTCGTGCAAAAAGTTCATGCGCCGTTGACATACTTTGAAAACGCGACGTATCCGTCTGCATCAATTGGAACGCTGATAGTATGATTAGTTCCACCAATATGTGCTCTTTTCGCGGAACGTGAATTTCACCCGTGACATTTCATTGTCTGTAACCAGTGCATTTGCACGTGGCACGCGTTACGTGAAAGTGGTCGAATCATCTGTATTTTAATCAAAGACCTTTCTTAACTTTCAAAATAGATTTGTACTTAAATCTTATATGCGTCCTTTAAGGTTCAGTTTTTATTTTCTGGTTAACTGTTAACCAGAGGTTGGTCGACTTTTCATCTTTTTCTATATTATTATTGTGAGAAGAGACAGAGAGTCGACTAATCTCTTGTTAACAATTAACTAGAAAATGAAAAACCGGGTCTAAGCCTTTTATCTAAGAGCCTGTGACAGTGTATGTATAATTCTTTTTATTATAGTCGTAATTATCATAGGGACAAATTTCTCTCTTCATCTTTATATCAATTTTGTTTACTGTACACCCAGAGAAACGATTTATTTAAGTTAAACAAATGAGATACATTAAAATCACATTTGTTTGAATCTACTAAAGTTTTATTCATTTCTACTGAAATGTTTGCTAGATTTGAAGAGATGGATATGAATTCTCTTAGAGAATCTCCAGTCTCAATCAAATAAAATTTTGGTTAAGATAAAGAGATCATTTCTTTGAAATTAAATAAAAGTTTAACTAGGTCAAAATTCAAAGAAAATTTGTTTAATTTTAAAGAAACCTTTTTCTGGGTGCTTGCGTAATATAAAACTAACGATTGCCCCTGAGGTGTTACAGGAGTAGCGAGGCAATACATGCGTACCGCAATCAATAATGTGCGACGTAATAAAAGATAATAAGAACCAATACATTTCTCGGTTATCGATGAGCATCTGCGTCTTCAGCTTAGCTGAGCCAAATTCGCACGTATATAGCGCATGGCTTTTTAAGTATACTTTCCGAAAGTTTTACGTGTATTCTCTGTATTCGTCGAGCGATTCACCTCGCATTACTTGTTTCCTTGTAATTTGTATTCCTGTTGCCTTTAGTCCAACTATCCGCATTGCCCGAGTTGTTCTTATGTTACTTGCATTCCCGAAGTATTGTATTCTCGAGATAGTTTCGATTCTTGATGTTGGAGTATCGAAGAAGTATAAATGAACGGAAGAAGAGATGCGAAAGAATATATTTCTCTACGTAGAACAGAAGCTGAATAACATGCAAATCAAAATTCTATATGACGAGATTAAATTTTCATTGATATCAAAATGGGTGATACTATTTAAAATTATTGTTACGTTACAATATTTAATTTTTTATTGTACGTTTCATTAAATTTACGCTCCAACGATTCGTCACAATTGTAACGTGCAACGGTTGCATGATGGCAAAAAATTATTAAAGGATAACAACAATTATTCTACAAAAAATTAATAACATTTAACGCGTAAAAGTTAATGGTGAAATTTGTTGGTTTAAAGTTTGTTACGTTTCATTTTTTCAATTTAATCGGTAAGCTTTTAAATAATCGCAGCGACAAAATTATTTGCATCCGTACTTAAACGTGCGTGTTTTTTCAAAATCTGTTGGCTGCTCTGTGCTACCATTTTGTTATCAAGTTACGACAAATGCATTAACGGTACAATTATCACAATCTACGGCTTCGAAATTCAGACATTAAAACCGGGGATTCTTTCCGTCTAAGATATAATCGTCAAGTCACTGCAACTTTTCATGTCGTAAAGAAATCTCGAGAAGATCGGCAGTCAGAGATCCGCCATATTCGTGATTGGATTGACAAGTACGTGGAGACGCGAGTAAATCTTTAAGCCCATCGCAACATTTCTAAGAGCACTGTAGATTTCGTGCCTTGATTCTGCACTCCTCGCACGCCCTGCCACAGTTTCTGTCCGTGACACACAGTGCCGTACGTCCTGGAGGATAAGGAGACAGAGAGACGAGAGAGCAAGAGAAAGAGAAAGAGAGAGAGAGAGAGGGGGGCTAAGTGAGAGAGAAAGAGAGAAGGGGTGCGGAGGGGCAGGAGGAGAGAGGGAGGAGAGAGTAGGGGGAGAGAGGTTTCCCTCATCACACACACGTATACATGTGTGCGCGCGCGTGTGCGTACGCGCTTCTGAACGAACGTGTGTCGACGTCCTCCACCGTGGGGTGAGTGTGCGGGGCGCGTTGGTGTGCGCGGCCCCCGTACGTGTCTGCGTCCGTGGACCCTCTGCGCGCTTCCATCGTCACAGGGGGTGGATCGGAAGCGCGCATGCTCCTACGGCCGAGAATCTCCCCAGTCAGGGTAAATCTGCCACCGAAACAAGACGTGGTGCGTGCCGTCATGCTATATACAATGTCGCGTACGCGTACGGTCGACGTGACGATTTCTTAAAATAGCGCGGGGTGACAGCTCGCGGGCCGGGAGACTCGGCATGGAGAGTCGCGGCGGGTGGAGTTTCGCGTTGACGGTCGAAACGTAGCCGGCGCGGAGGTGGAGGACGAGAGAGAAAGACGGGAAAGGAGATTTAAAAAAAGAAAAGAAAGGGGGGAGAACGCGGTTTCGAGCGATGAGACGTTGGTCATAAGAAAGGGGTGGATTGCGACGAGCGTGAAATTGTGTGGCGGAAGCAGTTATGCGGTGAACGGAGAACATTTGTACGACCGGACCGCTGGCTGCGCGATCTCGAGCGATCTCGAGCGGAGCGACGGGACGAAGACGAGGGTACGGAAGTTACTTTCGAGCCGGGCGAATCGCGCGCGATCGATCGGTCGCGACGAATTCGATCTGGCGGCGCGCAGTGTCGATCGCTGGTGCTTCATCGTTGCCGCCCTGACAGATTGGAGAACCAAGTGAAAGATAAAAAGAGACGGAAGTGTTATCAAGACGGAAGTGTCATCAAGACGGAAGTGTTGTCGAGGCGGAAATGTTATCGTATCTCGCCGTGCATCGTGTGACTCCGCGATAATCTTGAATTTTCGGGACGTTGCCGAGGCGGATCGCGCACGTACGCGCGACGGAAGTCGGGACCGCCCTACGACGGGGATTCCCCGATTGGCAACCCCGAAAAACCGCCGAGGTCGCCGCGCGGTCCTTTCAACCGGAAGATTTAAACCGACGAGTGGAAGGAGCGCGAAGATCCCAGCGAGGACCCCGCGGAAGCGGAGCGGACGAGGAGGATATAGGTGGAAAGTTTGAACGGAGCACGCGGCACGTCGCCCGTCGAAAGTTTCGCCATAATCATTTCCGTGCGCGTTATCGCTTACGTGGCGACCGCAGGAAGTAGACGACAAACCGAAGTGCGGGAAATCGCGCGTCGCTTTCTTACGGGGAACCTGGACCGCCGTGCCCGTCGCGATAATTGATCCCTTCAGGTGGATCGAAATCCTCGGATTAATCGCGGCCGAATCGCCGCTCGCCTCGCTCCAGCCGCGGACCCGGGCCACGCCGAGATCGTGCGTCAATAATCGGCGTGATAAGACCTGGTGTCGCCTGGTGGGATATGTCAGTGAGTGGATGGTGGTGGTTAACGATCTCGCTGAGGAGGATGTGAATCGTTTCAGTATCAAAGTGTAAGCGTCTCCCGAAACAGTCGCGGAAATGGCTCTGAGATGGCAAGCGAGGCTCTCAATTGCTGCCATACTCTTCATGTGCACGGAAGGTAATTGCTTTGCCGCTCTCTAATCATCCTGCATGAACCGTGTCTGCGAACGAGGAAATGGGATGGCGTGCCTTCGCGGCGTTAGGCTGCCGTGCGGGAAAATCATGAAAAAGTACTTTGAATTGTGAAGAAGAAATGAGACGAAATATCGTGGAATTCTTATTAATGTGCTCGACGGTCGAATTTTCTCAGCGCGCTTCATGCAGCTTCCAGTGTGCAGCCTCGCAAACTCGTCAATGCCATTTACCGACGAAAAAACATTATTGTACAACTAACATAAGCTCTTTCGGCTGGTTTTCCGACAGTTTTCACAAAAATGCTGAAGCAGCGCTGATACGTTTATGCGATTTATAATTCTGACACGTTCGGATTTTTTATCGTCGATCTTCTTACGGGGAGAGAAATTTATGAATTTGTTTCGCAAACGGTTACTTGGAGATACTTGTCAGCGATTGTAACTAATTTGTCGCTTACAAAATGCGTCTGCAATACCAATATTGTCGCGGGAGAGAACAGGAGCGATGATAATAAGAGATGAGGAATAGGCTTTTAGTATAAGAGGCGTACACGCATACGCGAAGCAGCGAAGCGGTACCTCATGACACAGATAAAATCTCATCTACTACCGTCCGCGATAATTAAGATTCAGTTTAATTACGTTAATTGCAACGCGACATTCGCTGCTCGAAGAGGAAGAGATTTACGGCTGCTGTTCTAGTCAAAGAGTAAGCGAGGTACGGGAAAGAAGCGTGGAGATTTATGGCTTATGTTTGCGCTTCGTAAACGCAGAGGAAGTCGATTGTTTGCCGTGTGCCTGCGATATTCATACAATTCCTTCACCGCGTATGGTCGACGTAAACTGAAAGAGAAAGATGATTTATAATTTGAGCCTTCAATTACAGACGGGCGTCTGGAAACGGGCGAGTTCGCTGGAGAATCCCGCGTCATGTAACTTTTCCCCGATACATTTAGGTACATTTTTAAATAGCCATCTGTGCATACATTTAAATGAAACTTAAACGAGATGTTTTCAATATGCGTGAAAGCAGAGTTTTCGGTTCGTACTGTGCAAATTGTAATTTTCCTTAAAATAACAAATTCCTTTTGAGAAGCAATTATATTTGTATATTTAACTAGGACCTAATGAAAAATGTTGTAAGAGCGGAAACGGAATCTTTAATTTGCGATATAGATGAAGATTTCATGTAGAAGCAAAGTTACCCCGTATTTTTGCATTGTCAATAACTAAGCGAGATAGGAACTCGCGATAAACACGATGTTTAATGGGACGATAATAAGAAATTAATCGCAAAATTTAAGTACCAAGTTTATTAAAATATAGAATTTCTTGTAAAATGAGGCAAAGAATGAAGAGAATATAATACGCTTAATTTTATGAAAATACACATCCACAGCTACATGTGTATATTATGCATTACATAATCGCTTAACGAGGATGAGATTATTAATCAAACTCAACGCTTTAATGAGATGTTTTAATAGCGTTTTGAATTAAATAGTTCAGAAGATAAAATCTGTTGATATCGGACAGAAAATGTTCAATTATTTACCTATCGAGTTACACGCGTATGACCACGTTTTATAATAAAAAATAAAGGTAAAAAGTAGTCCAAACATTTCATACGCTATGAAGTTATAATATTTAACACGCGTAATACATATGTAGCAATAAATCGATGAAAATAAATAAATAAGTATATGCACGCATACGTATATAAGCAAAGCAAACGCGTTTTCAAATAGAAACTTTGATGTAAAATGCGGACATTTTTACAATCACATCAGTTGCGTAGCTCTAACGTTATTTAGTTGTTACGCATTATCTAACATTCGATATATTGCTTCATGCAGATAAGATAATTAGTGCTCGCTAGATGAAGCGGCAAACGTAATAAAACTATATATAGTCCTCGTCGTTTCCTCGATTAATTAAAGTGATTAATGAATTGTTTCGTAAGGATAGGGAGATATGATTTGTAACGTAAATGAAGATAATAAGACAGCGCCAAGTATCTTGAAGACATATATTATTATCAAGTGTAACTCTAAAAACTCGAGATTTTCGCTTCTGAGGGAAATGCTGAGCTTGAAAAAGCTCTTTAAATGTTTCACTTTTAATTTCATCTTTTCGACAATAATAATAATTTAATATCAGGCGCTTTTTTTTTGTAAACTTATAATCAGCCGAACTTTTCAGAAAAAGAAACCAAGGGGACTAGTCATGTAGAAATATAAAAAGTAAAATGCTAACTTTACAGAAATACGTGGGTCTGTTCTTTTCAGAGCTGCAATAGTTGAGAGTTTATCTTTCTCTTTTCAACGTAGAGGGAAGTCTGTATATTGAAAAGTAGCGCAGCCCAGGTTCGATGAAAAAGAATAGACACTACTGTAAATTCCCGGATACAAACGCTCGTGTGCCTATTTCTAACTTAAATTTTACCTTTTGCTATTTCACCGTTTAAACAGGAGAGCCAAATGATTGCCGCAGGAATTCAACGTAGACGTTAATAAACTAGTTAACATGCCGCGCGACGTTTATCGTGCGCGAGAAATATCGGGATCACGTACTATAACCTACGCCGACCTGTCGTGGCGCAAGGGTGGTCGCAGGGAATAACGGAATGGTACTTGGCGGCGTGAAAGGAGTTACTCAATTGAATCCATGGTATCGGGCGATAAAATGGTACAGCTAATGGAATTACCGGGGCGCGCTTGCATGCGTGCGACGCAAATTTATCGCATGTATTATTCATAACTCGGCCCAAGTCGGCCAGTGCCAGCGATGGTGTTCGCACGCAAGTAAAACGTTTCTCCTTCCGAATATGTATGCGTGTATCGATTTGGTAGATGAGGGATGACACGCGGTATCGATCATTGGCGATGTTACATGGCTACGTGGTAAAAAACGTCAGCCGGTGCAGCCTCCGCCGGGTTGAATTCGTGGATGGACTCGTTGTCGTCGTCGTCGTCGTCGTCGTCCTCGTCCTCGTCCTCGTCGTTGGCATCGTCGTCGTCGTCGTGCCGTTATATTTCATAGCCTTGCTTCACACCTCGTTTGCGCCATTGTCGTTCTAGACGAACAACTTTCGCAATTTCATTCGGCGCCACGGACTGCGACAAGGACTTCGCGCGCGAACTTGGTCCAGGTAAATTAAACGCTTGTCTCCGCTCGTGCGATGCCTAACTCGGCGATCTTCAGCTGCCCAAGGGCCTCGGAAATTCAAGCAATTACCGTCGCTTCGGGCGCGAGATGATAAAAAGTGCCGGTCGTCACGGGAGAAGGGTAGCGTTTATTGAAATAGGCCGAGGGGGCGGGCGTGTCGAGAGAACGCGATGTCGGGAGTTTAACGCGTGGCAGGGATTAAAAGTGGTAATAATTTCGGGCCCCGATTTCCGATGGATATGGCAGACGGGTGTTTTCAATGCGCGAATAAATACAGAAACAATTTTCATGCGTTTACAGTTTGTAGATAGTGTGTCCAAAACTGACAACGGTACACCGATTTTGGAATATAATACTTGGTCTGGAACAATAGTTCGTAAACTATATATTCGTCTGCATGGCGTATTTTTGCCCCTGGTTTTCAAACATTCATTTATCGCGCATTCGCAAATATTAACGTCAGCCATGACAGAAATAACATTCTAGATACGCATCGTATTTCATATCCTCCATTACACCTATGAATTTATTGGAATCGATTTTCTCGTAAAAATATCACGCACTCACGGTGCAAATGATTCGTCGGTTATAAACGGTAAAAATTTTTCGTCTTCGTGGCAAGTTTTTCATAAATTTTTACAAATCAAAGTGCAAGCAATTGGACGAAACAAACGCAAAATCTTATTTTTATTAAATATTGATTCCTCTTCTTATCTCTCTAAAGAGAATCTAAATGTCCTGTAGTCGTTTTATAGTCAAATTTTATAGTCAAATTTTAATTTCAAGTTAGAAAGTAGATTTCAATTAAGAAGAAAATTGGAATTAGAAATACGTCAACCACGAAAGTTCATGAAACATTACAATTTGTTTTCACATTCTTTATGTGCATTTTGCGACAATGGCATGTCAAATCAGACTTGTTTTAAAGCTTAATAGCTTTTCTTCTTTATAAAACGTTAAATCTGCACTTTCGCGTTACAATCTTGGAACTTTCTCTTCGCGGATCTAAACGGGCTAAAACATGCTAATTGGCTAAGACGCTGCGAGATAGTCATCGTCGGCAAAGGTGCTTCGCGTTGAATCTCACGTTATTATAGGATCAAGTCAAGTTAATCTTCTGGAAACGCACCCGTGGTTTAACAGATTTACGCCCAGCAAACAGGAGATTTTTCAGGAGATTTTCAGATTTTCGCGAAAAGACTGCTAAAAGGAACCAAGGAAGTTCCATCGGGAGACTCGAAATATAGCCGCGAAAAAGTATGTAGAGGCTTCTCAAAAACCTTACACGCGACTTAAGCTTTAGGACCATAAACACTTTACAGTTGAAAACGTTTTAAAAAGGAAAATAACAGAATGCAAAAATTAAGTCGTTTAATGCTTCAAAAATCATATTGATGCTTTTAATATTACAACAAGTACACACGTAAATTTTTATTTTTACTTGGAAAGTTTTGCACAATGTTCTATTTATTTCTCGCGAGAGGCGTTTTATTAAAAAAAACCAACAATAGAAGTCATGCAGTCTTATTGCTTTTTATACTCGGATATTCGGAACGCAACCATTTTCTGCTTCATTCCTTACGAAACTCTTATAGAGATTCGGAACTTTCATCGTTGTTAGCTAAATGCATACCAAGAGTCTCCACAAAATGTTTGCATTATCATTTTCACAGAGCTTTACGAAGCTTACAAAAACTTTCCGACATTTTTAGAGTCAGCAGATACCTTAGATAAACTTTTGAATTTCTTGCAGTTTTCTTTCTATTTTCCTCTCTTTTCCTATTTCAATGCGCTACTATTCCAAAGTGGAGCGCGCTTTATTATGAGCATTCTCGGAATATTTGCTTACTCGCTCTCGCAATTTTCGTGCATCCCGTGTGAGTTAAAAACAAATTAGAACGCGTGCCAAAGTACGACATATTTTCGTTTACGTATACACAACAGAAATGTCGGCGATGTAATTGCCACTTGACGCCAAGGTTTATCTCTAAAGAGATGAACCGATTATCTCGAAAGAGGAGAACTGCGATATTTTCCTTATTGCGTCAACAGCGAAACGCTCATTCGTTCGACTGACAAGTTATTCTCGGATTATTGACGGATTCGCACGCGAGGGGTTATCATGGAAAGACGTGAGATAATGTGTTGACGCGACGTCACAATGTTAAGATTAAATTTACAGGGTAAGTTTACAGAATAAACCGCGGTGATACTAGTCGTTAATAATACGCGGTATAATAATGTAGCGATATTTATTTTCCCTCCGCGTGCGAGACGTATCGTGACATGTCGCGCGATAGGGCGATCGCTCTCGCACGCACAGGCACCCACTTTATACGAGCGCGCTAATTAGCGTATAACAATATATTCTACAAACAAAGCGACTTTACTTAATCGTCATCTCAATACGACGCGGATACAATGACGGGGTAGCTGTAGACGTTGAGCTATAGACTGATCGCATTCGCCTCGAACGATAATGGCCGTCGCGAACGCGAGTCGTTGACCCGCAGTACTTGAACCTGCAATGGAAGCAGCGTGCGTGCGGCTTATCAGCGGATACGAGGGCGCGTGAGCAAAGGGAAGAAAAATTCTCTTCCACCGTGAAATGCGGGGCGAGCACCGATTCGCGACGCGTCGACACGGCCTAGGTGCGTCAGCGTTGAGAAAATGAGCATCGCGATTCTCTTTATATGCCGCGTACGAGATCTTAAATTGAGTTGCTTAATTTGAGACCGAAAAGCCTAATCCTACTATGAAACTTTGAAAATTACTTCGCAAATATTTTAAAATTCATCTGTAATTAATATTGTAAAATTTAACTTTTAAAATAAAACTTTGCATTTGCTATCAAATATTAGAGAAATCGTATAAAGTAATTTTTTCACATTAATTTCAACTTCAATATGCATATAATGCATGGATTTTAATACATTAAGAGACTCGTTGACATTTAACAGATATAGGTTGTCTATGTTTCATCTTATGCTCCATCGTTTTGTCTCTATCTTGGGTTTTATTTACTTTGTAATTGTTACATAATGTTTACATAATTACTTTTTAGAAGAATTATTCTTGTATGAGAGGAGAAAAATTTTATCTTTATTCTTGTGGATAAAATTTCGTTCTAATTAACAAATTACAACAGTAACGATGTCTAATATAAACTAAAGTCATAATTACGTTATTAATAATGAATTTAAAAAGTTTAACTTAACTAAAATTTAATTAAAAATTTTAATTGTTATTATATTATGCAACAGCTTTTATTTTTATAATTATATATGAATTATACTTTTATGATTATATTTTATAACTTAATAATTATTCGTGTAAGTGAAACGTTCCATGAATTACCGTTTCAATTTTAATGAAAAAATTGAAAAAATTTGAGATCGTTTCAAAATATGAATTCTTGTACTTTTCATTAATAAATCTCCAATGTGAATAACTTAAGTATTACAAAGGGAAAAGAGTTTTTTATCAAATAAATTTGTTACGAGAAGAAAAGAAAAAGCACAAAGAAATATGATACTAAAAATTGGGAATTTGCAGTGAACAACTCGCTAAGAAAATGCCGGATAAAATGAATAAAGAAAATGACATTAAAATTAAGCTCGTAAGTCGTGGGATTCTTGTACATTCATGGGGATTAGCTTCACCAGACGAGGCTATGTATCGGATTTCTCATGTAAGCTGAATCGTCGGAAAAATGTTCATGTAAATTATTCCTTTAACGCTCACACAAGTTCGCGATCTTGCCAATATTACCGTAATCGAAATTGCTACCGACATCAGTTATCGATGAGCGACACATATTCCTCTAGATCAATACGACTCCGAATAGAAATATCCACCCAGGTATTATAGATTATAATGTAGACTATTTCTATATTTATGAAGCACTTCTAAGCTTTTGCAATTGCATAAAAGATAGCATTTTAAATTATATAAAATTATACAAATGTATATTCTAAGGCAAAATACTATTTTACCGTAATGATAGAACTTTGCAAGATACATTACGTAACCCTCGATTCTCTCATAAACCGTATTTTGCAAGGCGTCATTTATATCCTCAAAAAAAAACTGTCACGCGAGAGATTACCGTCCTAAAATCGTGCTTCAAAGTGATTATCTGTTGCCGCGGGTGCGGCGCGTCGTGTCGCGTCGCGACGCAGCCTAGATATTATCGCGAGATGGATCGCGGACAGTGAAACACCGCAGAAAATTACGCGAAATATCCTGCGGGCACACCGGCCTTCCACGGCGAATCTACGGCGCCCCATCAGTGCTGTCACGTTATATCACGTGTCTCTGTCCCAATGGGGAATGATTATTATGAGGTCACTTGGCGGGGTACGCGTTTGCAAGCGTAATACGTTTCGGACTGTCTCGCAGAAGTGTGAAACTTTTGGTTCTCGTCTTATCATACCGACTTGTCGTCGCCGCGCACGTTCTGTAAAATATGGCCCCGGCATCGCACTCCGCGCCTTTTCTATTTCGGCGATAAATCGAGATTTCCTCGCGTCGCCGCTGTTCGAAGTATCGCGATTCTGATCTCGGAAGTATCGGATCTCGCTAGAGTTTTCTCGTTATAGCAGCGCGCGACGCTCCCCGCGTATCTTAGTGATATTGAATTTTAATGAGTGAGAAGGAGAGTCGAGAAATGTAAAGACAGTGCCTTTTATTAATCTGAAATGGACATTTTTTTCGCAATAATGTGACGATTATTATTTTTAATATTTAAAATACAATTCAATCTCTTTAATGAAATTGATATTAAAATAAAATTGGATAAAATTAATTGCATAAAAGCGAGATTTTATATTCCATTTGCACTTTCGTAACTTAATTAGCGAAATGTTTTCCGCTCGACAATTTTCGATACGCGAATTACCTATAAATATTACATATTTCCATAATGAAGAATCCATCTCCTACCACCGAATTCTCTGTAAGAAATTTGCTGCACAATTATGAAAGAATCTATCGGTGCTACAGAGATAATTATGCTCGAGATAACTCGTTAGCACTTTAATTATTAGCGCAGGTCATATTAGCGATCTCCGTTCAGATACATATGTGCACAATTTGTTACAAATACGTAAGTTTTGCAACAAGATAGTTATTATTACAATCAATTATTGTACAATTAACCAACATACTCCTTGTTGCTCTTCATTTTGTAAATTTCATCTCGGAGCTAGACGAGTGACCTCTTCCACGGTGGCATCGGTATTTTTAGATGTTATCGAAAAAGCATCGAATATCTAAAGTGGGACACGTAAAGTTGATTAGTACTGTTAATTTCACACAAACAATACACGGCCACCGCGCAAACAAACGGAAATTTATCTGGGGTAACGTAGATGCAAAAACTAATTTGATTGCAATTTCAATAATACCTATCGCGTGCAAGTGCTCGCCTGAATCGACATTTTCCATGTACTTTGCGTAGATAAAACATTATTTGGAAATTAATGTCACTTAATGCGTTTATTTGCGCTCGTTCAGCAAGTACGTCGAATAAAATTTGTCTCTTGTGCGTAGAAAATCTATGGATCGTTATTGCGTGTAGCTGTACGGGTTTCGATTAAACGAGCGGTATAAGTTTAGCTACGAAAATAGGTATAATGAGAATAATTAAGCAGCTCCAGTTTAGATAAAGACATTTCTATCACTTCACCTCGGCGCTTTGAAGAAGTCTGCTATTCTGTCGTTAGAAGTTTGCGCAAATGAGAAAGGTTATTCCTCGCGCGATCGAGGCGAAACTTTATTAATTAAGTACTACTAGTAAAGCTGTTGAAGAGGTTATTTCTGAAGTTTAAAGTGGTATCCTATTTATATAAATTCATGAGATCGCCATGAAATTCATGGATAGACTAAAGATAATAATTTATTCATCTCGAGTCCCGCCTAGTAGCACTGAAAGTAAATAATATGGAAAGGATTGGTTTCGACTTTCTTTATTTCATTAAAAAATTATTGTAACAATAAAAGATTTTTACTTCAATGTCGAATATGCGAAAGATGTGATATAATAAAAGTAAATTTTGCAATATTTTATCATTATTTCGGATTTTTGCAATTAAAATATTTTTAATAATAAATTGATAAAAAAGATTAAATTTTGGTACATAGTATTACAATTTTTAAAACAATATATTCGGGGTTTTCTCTGTTTAAGTGTTTTTTGACACTGCCTATCTCGTATAATTAAAAAATTAATTTAAAAATTAATTAAAAACTGAACCAACTCGTAAAATCGCGTAATATTTGGACTTTGACCGAAAATCAAAATTCTCTATGGATTGTATGGAATCTCATTTCGTTTGCAGTCGTGCAGATAACAAAAGATCTTTTCGCATAAGTTTCGCAACGCGTTCCCGCACTCATATGCCGCAGTCAATCGACCGACTTTTCGCAGCTGCTTCCGGCAAAGATGCAACATCGCTCCCGATCGATGTATTCGATAAATTTAAATTTCGCCACGTTACCATTGTAGCGAGATATAAATCTCGACGCGCGATGAGTTTGGATTAAGTGGAGCGGAAATCATTTCGCGACGCGGAATGCCGCTGAATCCGGCGTAATCTCTGGAAGAATCGTCTTTTTTCCTTGCCGCGCGGCACTGTCGGATCTTAATGGAAACTCGGGAGTCTTGCACGGGGCGAAAATAATTACCGGGCACTTTATTCTTATTCAAGCTCCACCCCGGCCGATCCGTGCGCTACGGGCCCCTCAAAAAGGGAGATCCGGCCGCGGTAACGAAGGCACCGCGCCCGAGGGCATTCCGCCGAGACGAGGAACTACGGGTCCCGCGAACTTAGCCCGAGCTCACTCGTTTTATTATTGCGAAAAGTTATTTCAAGGTTCGTCATACTTTCCAGGAGCGGGCGCGCGGCGCGGTGGCGAGATAAAATGATTCCGGGATGGAGTCTGGCAGGTGAACTCTCGAGATTGACGGCGCACCTGCCAGCTACTCCGGGAAGTTCGCTCGGAAAGTAACACCGTTAGTTTGCCCGAGCGGCTCGAGTTGCGCTCAATTGACTCGATATCACAGCGAAAAGATTACGGTTGGCGCAACGTTACGCCGCGAGAAAATAAACGGAGACGACGCTCTCGCGAAATAAGCTCTCGCGTGAGACGGAACCATCCCGGGATCGGCTTTTAATCCTCTTAAATCTCGAAAGACCGACGTACCCCGGGGACGCCATTAGGGATTGTTTTCTTATTATAGCCGCGCGCTACTTGCGTGCTTCGCAATTTTTCGCCGAGAGAATCCCGCGTCGCTTACAGAGCGCGGGCGATTTTATTAAGAAGCGGGGTTTGTTACGCGCCGCGAGTAATTAAATTTTCATTTCGGACAACGTCGGGAAAGACAAAAGAATATTTCGCGATAATGCGGCCTCGCGATAAATGTATGTTCCCTGCAATCCACCTGTATTAAGGACCGTCTACATTGGAAGTAAACAGTAAGAAGTAAGAAAACCTAAGCATAACCTTTACTTATCAGTGTAAAACCTAGTAAAGTACAGGCATAATTTCTTAAAATATTTATAGCATTGAACATGATAATCTCTTTAGGTTGCCAGTAATAAATAACAATGGATAAGTTTAGTCGACCTTAACTGGCAGGTGTTTAATAAATTAAAAATAATATATATACAGGGTGAGTTATAACATTTGTCCACGAGCTCGTGAGAAGGTAGAACGGATCGAGATGAACAGAAAAGTCCTGAAACATTTTGCAATTTTCGCAATAGTTAACGAGAAAAAAATTATCGAAAATCGTCGTCTTTGCCCTGCCCACTGTCCAATTCGAGCGCGTAGCGAGATGTGACCGCCCGGCGATCGATATTG
>NW_011967215.1:150854-153417 GCF_000949405.1 Vollenhovia emeryi | reverse complement strand
CAATTACTCGAAAAATATTTATTTTTCAAGAAAATGTTGTAAGACTTTCTTGTAGAACTTTGGGAACGCTACACAGAACTCTAGTCAGATCGGCTGCAACTGGTGAAATAATTTTTTTTTACAAAAAGTGTTACAAGTTAAATATGCCAATTACTCGGGAAATATTTATTTTTCAAGAAAATGTTGTAAGACTTTCTTGTAGAACTTTGGGAACGCTACACAGAACTCTAGTCAGATCGGCTGGAACTGGTGAAATAATTTTTTTTTACAAAAGGTATAAGTTAAAAATGCCAATTACTAGAAAAATATTTATTTTTCAAGAAAATGTTGTAAGACTTTCTTGTAGAACTATGGGAACGCTACACAGAACTCTAGTCAGATCGGCTGGAACTGGTGAAATAATTTTTTCAAAATTTCAAAAATCGATTTTTTGTTTATAAATGCCAGAACTATTGATATATTTGATACAGAACTGTAGAACTATTGTAAAACTAACCAGAACTCTAAAGAAACAATCGATTTTTACGATTCGGTGCGCTGCGTGAACTTGGCACACCCTATTTTCAAATTGGATTTTTTTGTATTTAATCATCAGAACTATGTGAAATACCGATATAGAACTGTAGAACTATTCAAAAGGAAACCAGAACTCTAAAAAAAATTTTAAATTTTTCGATATGGTGTGCCAAGTTCACACCACCCATATATGTATACAGTGCGACATTTCGACCAAGGGTTTAGGTCCTTATCAAGCACACATTCTAAAGGCTTGTAACCTCGACTATTGGTTTGTTCCCTTTAGAATGTGTGCTTGATAAGGACCTAAACCCTTGGTCGAAACGTCGAACTGTGTATCTCTTTTTTTTCTAATTTATAAAACACGTACCAGTTAAGGTTGACTAAACTTATACATTGTTATCTATAGCTTTGGTCGAACTGCGCTCAAATTCGCCGAGGATAAGCGTCAGAGCTGAAGTAGGAGTAAGAAATGGAAATGATTGATGTGTTTACTCCTTCTCTTACTTAAATGCCAGGCTTACTTTATCTATTGCAGACGATCCTTTACACAAAATCACGAAACGGACATAAGATCGGGTCTGCAATTGTCGTTAGTCGGAAAGAAATGGGATCGAGGTATAGTTCCAACTTTTGGCTACGACTAGCAATTTATTGTAGGTCTAAGTGGAATCATTGGAACATACGTAATGCAAATCATCTGTCGTTTCATTCTGGCGCGCAATCACGTTGGCAATGTCCTTCGTGACGAGCTCGTTTAGGGCACGAGCAGATACGAAAGCTCCTAATAATATTTTCCCCAGCGTTGGCGCGGGGAAAATTCAATGCTATCCGAGTATCAGTACAATCAACTTAGATTCAGGCTCAGAAATTGTTGTAATGGGATTCGTTATTATATCGCTGTGTTATGCAAATAAAGCATTTCATTGCTATTTCAATCTCCCCGCCTTGCGAGTTCGCCCACCCCTCGCGTGCGATTCGCGTCGCGCGGCGCCATACAAACGCGATTTAAACTAGACCGCGCGACGATCCGGAGAACTATTGTTGTTCGCGAGCCCTCGAAAGGAAGGAAACATTAAGTTTCCACCCTTTCCCCCTCCGCCATGTTTTAATTACAGAACCAAAGTGCGAGCGCCCGCCGGCCGCTTTAGACGCTACAGTCTCGCTGCACTTCCGTGTCACGTGACGTCGAACGATAAACCCGCGAGATCGTCGGCCGCGTATTTCGCAGCCCGCTGGTCCTGTACTCCAAGTGCCACTTCGTCGCGAGACTCACCCAGAAGAAAGTTTCTTTGAAATGAAGCAAATTTTCTTTGAATTTTGGCCTTACTAGACTTTTACTTAATTTCAAAGGAATTATTTCTTTACCTTAACCACAGTTTTATTTGATTAAGGCTGGAATCTCTAAATTTATATTCATTTATTTAGTAGGTTTATATAGAAACGTGATTTCAACGTATCTCATTTGATAAGAATTCTTCAATGTCGCCAGTGATATAAAAACTTGGGGGGGGGGAATTTAAAAATCGCATATTCGACAGTTCTGCGTACGGCTGACGACCCTTATCGGCGCGCAGTTCAAAAAAGTCGAAATAGACGCGTAGACAGCATCTTTATAGGGGAACCCGGGGCATAACGGGAACGCTAAGGTTAAAATTAATTTTAAATAAAATGAAAATACGTAAATGAATTATTTTTTGACGAAAATATTCTTTGAAATGTCTACTATAAGAAAAAAAATGGTTTTACTGTGAAAGAATAGTTTAAAAGGACGAAATTTTTATTTTATTGAGACCATGACTTAATCTGATTATCATTTTATGCGGGGCATAATGGGACTCCTCACAAAACTTATATATTTCTTATACATTAATGTTTAAAACTTATTAAAAATGATTTTTTAAATACGCAATAAATATACTAATAAATGTAGTATTGCATTTTAATAATAATAGTAATTTATTGATAGCACTTATTATCACATCTACATGAAACTTTTTAAGAACAGTAGGTGCAAATATGTGTAATATCCTCATTGTTACTCATT
>NW_011967215.1:139595-150754 GCF_000949405.1 Vollenhovia emeryi | reverse complement strand
ATGCCGTTCCGTTATGCCCCGGGTTCCCCTACTGTTATTGCGACAAATGTTATCATATGCCTCGGTGGTCGAATTGGTGAGACGCCCGCCTAGAGTGTAGGGAGGTCCAGGTTCCAACCCTGACTGAGGTAATATTTGTTTGCGATAAATTTTCTGTATTATTAAAAATGTCAGGTATGGTCAAGAAAACACTGACGTTGTATCTTATTTGTTTAACCTAAATAAATCTTTTTTTGGGGGCCCGATTCACATGGGAGAAGCACTTCTAATTAATTTGGTTTTGCTGTACGGTTGGCCCGCGAGGCCGCGAGACCTTTTTTTTCCGCGTAACGAGCGAGAAGAGTTGAGAAGATTTCCCAATGAGTAAGGGAAGAAAAGAACATCGGGATCTGATTAGAGACCGTAGTGGCTGTAGAGACCATTAGTGGTTGTAATGAGGAACGCTACTGCGAGACTTGCATGCCGATAAATTGGTGCTTGTCTTGCGCAGGACCTTTGACGTCTTGCGATAATAATAAATAAGTCACGCTCTCATTATGAAAACAATATAGGGAGGTCAAAGACTAAAATACGAGCGCAAAGTGCACGGTATTACCGTTAAATAATGTTCTTGCAGTAGATGCTGGCGGAGGTGTAGTACAGCTAGTTATCAGCGTTATCAAGTGCAAATATAAACATTTCAGTACACTTATTTCACATATCGACGTTGCACGCAGTCAAACAATTGGCAATTCTTGAAAGTCGCGTCTGCATTTTTAACAAGATCCGAAAGGCAATAATTAAGCTTTCAATCGACCATAACTGGCAACGTGTTTTTAACACAGAAAATTTATTGCGAAAAATATTACCTCAGCTAGGGTTTGAACCTGGACTTCCCTATAGGAGTAGGGAGAGCTTAATTATTATTATATATGTTAGTCATTTACTGGCATCAAATAATTCTTGAAGATCCGAAAGCTTTAGCGGCGAATATGTTAATATGTACGGGCGATCATATTGTACCTTTAAATGTTTTAATTTGTGTAATATGTAATATTGGATTATTTCATGCGATAAGCGGAAATTTAAGTGACAAGCGAGGATAATTATAATTTATTGCGAAACGGATTTATTGCAATTTACCCAGATTAGTACATTGCGCATATAAAATACACTCGCGTGTGCTCTATTATCGGAATAAATTCGCGTGCGATATCTCCCGATATTTACGAGATATCACTCTCTTTTATTCTGGCTCCCCGTGTAATAAAAATCATAATCGTTTAAATTTACGGGTGGAATTTACGGGAAAATATCGTTGATGAGACTCCGCGCGGTTCAAAATGCAACGGGCACTAGAGCTCGCATTTAAATATCGTAATGCCTCGTAAATCCGTATAGTTATTAGCGAGGGAAAATTCTGTGCTACCACGCGCGCGCGCGCGCGCGAGAAAACGATGCGAGCAACGAAGGCGAGTAATCTCTAAAAAAGAAAAACCGTAACAACGTGAAACAACGAGGCGTACTTCAAGTTCGGCGAACGCAAAGCGCAACACTCGCGCCCGTTGTGTTGCGGCCGGGAGAAAATTCGGGTGAAACGCTGGCCGCAGCGAAGGGCTGTCGAACAAACTGGGAACATAATAATAACGTAATAATAATGATAAGCGTAATAACGGCTACATTTTGCATTTTCCGAGCGATCTCCATTCGGCCGCTGCAACTTCCGTAATATCATTTGATTAGAGAATTCTAAACGCGCTCTCTTCGTCCGGTTAGCCAGTGGACAGTGCGCGACCGGTGTGGCGCAACTTTAAATTAAATACATTACATTTACATGTTACGCTACGGGATAACTGGGAGATACGACAGTTGCGTTCATTGCCGAAATAGCGGCGAGGACAAAACTGGCAAATTTAATATAATGCGCGACTGTACAATACGCTGTGTGGTGAAATCGAAAATTACATCCCCGGCGATAATTCGCGAAAGAAATGCCACATTAAATTCTAAATTAATCTGATTATCTTGAACATAGGAGTCTCATCGTGAGATTTGACTTTTTATTCATGCAATGTGGAGAAAATGTATTTTAACCGGTTGATATGGGAATCAATGGCGATTATGTTATCCCGGAGTTTTTAATTTTTAATAAAGAAATATATTTACACCAAAAAATGCTCCGTCAAATTTTCACGTTACGCCGTATCGATGCTAAATACGTGAAATCCGCGCAAACTCTTACCGAAGTACAGCTTTTCGTGCAGAATATATGGAGATATATTTGTTTGTCCGTAGGCAAAAGGTATATGCTTCGCTTTATTAGATAAACTCTCATACGCTATCTGGCAGCGGTGCGAGCGCCGGCCCCCTGAATCCAGAAAAATATTCGTCTAATTCCATTATTAAAAAAAATATCCGCGCATTTCGCACGCCGTACTATCAGCGGCGCCCGTTTTATTCCGCTTTCGTGCCCACCCACAAATCATTTACGTCGCTCGTTACTACGCGCAAAAGTTATGCTCGCGGCGCGCGTACGAACGGGCGCGATTTATTTCGCGCAATCTCGGGCAACGAGAAAAAATAACGCGTCTCGCGTATAACGCGGGCGTATAACATCGGTAGCGCGACGCGGCGCCGGCCGGGAAGACAAATCCGCGATGCGGAGTCACGCGATTACGGCGCGCCGCCGCCGCGCCGGTGTGATTAAATTACATTGCCTGTTTAAAAGATAAGGGACCACGGGGCTTTATCTAACTTACTTATCGAGGGTACGGAGCCGTTCGAGCGACCGTTAAAGAGCGACCGTGCTCGCAGCTTTCGAGCCTCCCCGCGTCACGACGCGGGCCTCGATCTCTCGATCTCTCGATTTTATTCTAAATTTACATAACCAGGCGCGCGTCTGCATGGAGATGCATAATTTAGGAAATAACGACACGCAGGTACCTCTAGGGTGGAATTACGTTTCCGGCTTTGCCGTTATTGCTCGAAACCGGCACGCGGAATACGCGTTTTCCGCCGCTCGTAAATCCTGCCCGACGTATCGAGCTTTCGCGGGGGCGGGAGGGGGGGTTTATTAAATTCTGCAAAAACAATTCCGATGCGGCCCCCCACGAGCGGGATCCCGCCAGAAAGAATACGGCGGACTATCGCGAAACAATGCGCGAAATGTCACGAGCGTTTCGCGCAAGAATTTCCTTGTGAGAAACTGTTGCGTATTAATTTCGTCTTGAATGAATTCAATTTTTTCAACGAAGGTGTAAACTTGCCAGATAGCACGCGTGCGAGGGGGAAACCGCTGGCCAAAATCCTCTTCTTCTTCTTCCTCGAGTATTAAGCACAAAGCCTGTTTTATCCAGTTCGTTCTGGTACTTTGAGCATTTGGTTTTACTTTATCTTCGATAGGCTGCTAACCCTTACCGAAGGAAACCTCCAATCTGGAGGGCTATTATACCCCCTAAAGAGGTATGTGTGGTGGAATATTCTCGGTGGTTGCCACTTCCCTTCGGGAAATTCTGAAAAAACCAGCGGTGTCCGTGGATTTGAACTCGGATCTTTTCGTTCATTTGCTTACTAAGCACCGTACATTTCTCTACGCCACACTCGCCACCGACTGCAAAAATCTTGTACACCGATACCCACTAATGCCCAGGGGGCATTACTTTACCTTGTTATCTTATTTTATCTTTGTAATGCCCCAGCAAGGCCTAGTGCCAAAACTAATGCCCAAAAAGTGCCTAGTAATGCCCAGTAATGTCCAATAATGCCGCAAATCTGTACACCACTATGCTCTCAGCGGTTTACCCCTCGCATGCGTGTCTAAAGGACATATTTAAGACGGCATTAAGTTGTCTTCTAAGGCCTGTGTCTACGATGCTAGAACTTGGGTCAAGTTCTAGTGGCAGCTATTTCATAAAAGCTGCAAGTTGGTTGGCTACACATTTCTCGGAACTTGGACCATCGTGGACACAGGCCTTAGACACGTACGTCTAAAAAGTGTCTTAAAGATGTCTTTATGACGTTTCCTAGACATGCATTGCTATCTGGGCTTGTTTCGACGCATGTGTAATAACCTGCTCAAACTGTGGCGTTCGTATTAATTCATGCGACACGCGAGCTGCTCGCGCATCAGTAATTCGTCGGGTAGGGCGAAAAGAATTTTGCTTATCGCATAACAGGTCGTACAGGGACTGTCCTACGGGTCAGGTGAATAAGGTAATACCGTCGTGTCAGTTTCGGATTGAGCCGCGACCCAAATGTGAATATAACGGCGGGATTTAAGATAAAGCCGGATTACATTGCTCGCGCAACGAATAATTACTCAATAAAAGACTTGGAAAAAGTGCGGCTACAGGAAAATGTGAAGTGGGGTAATTAGGTTTGCGTGACCTCATTTCGCTCGGCACCCTGACTGCGCGAGATACAAATATAAATGGGAAGAATAAATTGGGACGAGAGCACGTGTATCTTTGAAATATGTATCGGAAATTAAAATCATCACAAATCGCTGGGCTTCTAAATGTATTCACGGTATTAATAAAAGGGTTGAAATTGAATTAACGGATAAATATTTCGCACTACCATTCTTCCGTCTTTCCAACTTTCGCGAATCCATTTAAAACTTTCGAACGTACGTGAGAGAACATTCCTCCATTAATCCAATATGTATATACCTTTGTTTATTTGTGATACATTCTAAAACTACAAATTTATTAATACTTAAATCTCAGGGAAAATATCGAGAGAGATTATTATTTATTGCATAAAAAAGAATTTTTAACGTTGTATATTTTTATAACTAAATTTAAAATTAAAATTCTTTTAAAACAAAGTACGCTTAAAATTGATTTAAAAAATTTGATTTTTCATCATCATTCACTTTTTCTCTTAGACTCTTGTTTGCCAAACATCCCTTGTTTTTAATTATAAATCTCTTGTGAAAGCCAATTATCGTTCGATATTTTTATTAAAGAAAAAAATCGATATTTTAATTTGTTAAACAACCTGTGATGAAAAGTACATCTAATGGTTTCGTGGAAAGTTTCCCTTGCACGCGGCAATAGATAGAAAACATTTGTGGAAAATAAAATGCACATGATTTGAATCGCATTTATTACTTTTCTCGCCTCATCTTGGGCTCGCATATAACGTGTTAATGTTTAAATAGACTTGCCGCCTCGCGAAGGTGATCGAAGTAAATTGAATTTAGTCTTGACGTGAGCGTGATATCAACGCAAAAAGAAAATAATAAACGCAATTAGAATATTCCACGTTCGTGAAAAAATTTCCGATCTTTTCGTTCGGTTCGTCGGGGTTGGAGCTGCGGAACCGAACCGTAGAAACGAAGGCGTCGGGCAAATTGCGATGAGCTCGAAATAAGATCGTAACTTTTACCGTCCACTTCCACGGAGGCGGAAAACGATCCTCCCTCGCTATTGCAAAGGTCATTCGCCCGGTGCCCCAGAGCGATCTAAATATTCAGATCGCTGGGCCACGACGGCGCAGCGGCGCGGTCTGGAATCCCCTCGGCCACCCTCTCTCTCTCTCCTCTCTGTCTGTCTCTTTCTTTCTCTCCTTCTCTCTTTTTCTCCCTACGTCGGGAAATTGCAACGAAACGCGGGAGAGAAGACAGCAGCGATCCGTACTCGTTTAAATACCTTAATCCAAAAGCGCCGATGCGATTCGCGTGCAAATCCTTCGGGGTCACGTGCAGCAACGCAATCGAACATCTCGGCGCGAAAAGTGATTTTTCGTCCGACTTGGATTTCCTGGAAAAAGGCGCGGCTGCGAAGATTATTTTGTGACGATCGATACGTTAGTAACGCGAGAAATATGTGCCCGCTGGAGGTATCGTTATTCCTCCTCCATCATCGGCGTTTTATGATACGGCTGCGGTTGCTGCAGCTGTTACAATATATCTATCGGTACTTTCGTATCAATAACTCTATGCCATTCTTTCCCGCGGCCGCTTCGCGAACCATTTCCCAGCGTAATGAATTCCGGCATCCGCTGCTGCTGGACGAAGGGCCTGTTACAATAACACGCTAAATTACACACGATACCTAAATTAGCAGCAAATGAAAAGAGAACGGGCGAAAATGATTATCCGCGAAACCTTTTCGTAAGCCCATTTCTCGATATGGCGTACCGTCGCTTAAAAAGAACCGCGAGAAGCTTTGCGTTGAAAACAAAACCGCATTTGTTAATCTCCAGCGAGTCCAAGTCTCACAAAAAACCTGCCTACTAAAATTGATGTTTCTACCGTCTCAGTGAGAATTCTCGCTGGAAATCTATCTATATTGTTTTTCGTCAATATCTCTCCATGATTGATCTACCCCCATGATTGATTTATCTCTATACCATGGTTTTTTCTTGAGATATTAAATTTACTTCAAGTTGTATAAAACGAAGATATGTAATCAATAAATGTCTATTATTTGTGAAATTTTAATCTTCGAGGAAAGGTACAAAGGATTAATAAATATATAAAGTTCGTAACTTTCCTCTCTGTTCAATCTATGAATCGTGGGTCCCTTTCTTCATTCGTGGTGCAAACCGGCGCGGAAGTGGCATGGAACGTCTAAATGATTAATAAGAATGGCAGGTTTGAAAAATTCGGAGCTAACTTTAACGACGTCGCGCCTTTTTCTAATCTTCTTTTTCCCATAAGGCTTCAACCGTGGCGCGGAGAGTTATTCTATTGCACCTGTCGTAAATCTATGACTTAGGGCGCGGCCGTAATAACAAGAGTAGCCACCCATGTCAAATGACGCCGAGTGACAGAAGATGCAATTACTGGGAGGCGCTCTGAAAAAAAAAGAAGGATACGCCGGCATGAACCCGCCGACAAATCCAGCTTTTTTCTCAGCTCCCTGAAAACGAATGGCCCGCAATTTGCTCAGCGGCTAACCGTCAATAAATCGATGAAAATTATCCGAGTTATACTTCAAATCCATTCGCGAACAATCTCGCTTCGCGGAATGTGTTTCTTCTGTGTCGAACGTAATCTCTGTTATCTTTCGCTTCTCCCTCGCAGGTGCGTCGCACTTTCGTCAAGCGAGCCGACAGTTGCTACAATAAAAAACGTTAGCCTCGAGACATTTTTGTCTAGGATTAATATCGTTTATTGTTTCATACACAGTTGCAAATTTTTTAAGTACTTTTAGTATCCTTTTTTTAGTATCCCAAAATTATTATTAGTATCCTTATAAAAAATATACGAGGACCGAAACGAACTATATTCTATCAAGCGTATAATTATAATTCGTACAATAACGTAAATATAACGTGAAGTGTATAAATTAATGAAATTTGAACAGCGGTCCTATACAGTGTTCGACACGGTATATTTCACGAGAAACACGCAAGCGGCGTATATTATGCCGTTGTACTGTATCGCCGTGCTATACACGCGGCGGTACAATGGCGACGAGCAAGATATAACCAAACACCGAACAGCGTCTTAGCCCAAGTTATAGCGTAGAGGGAAACTTAATCTTTATCTTAATAATCTTTCCGTCCCTGTCCCCTTTTCCCGACGGTCTTAAGTGCACTTTGGCATTCGTAAGAATACATCCCGCGCCCGTCGCTCATTATCTCTCGCGAATGATGCCGCACACGGGATTCGCTATGCAACCAACAAAAGGACATTTTCTTGATATCTCGCGCCCGCCTGAGCGAGCACTTGCTTTAATTAATTTCGTAGCGGCAACTAAGACCGAAGAGCTTATAACGAGCTTTTCCATGCACTCCAGGGAGTCCTTCTCTTTGGCTTTCCCAGAACTCGCCCCTTATATATCATCACGGCTGTCTTCGTATATCGAGATTCGAGAGAGCATCCCCACCCCCTCCACCCCCACACACACGCACGCACACACACACACACAGACACTTGGCTGTACGGATATCACATTGTTGGAGCATGAGACTGCCGCACCTGAGGCGTATCTCGGTGGAAAGCTAATGAAGTGCAAAGTTTTCCACGTAGACTATCAGCTTTTGCTCGCTTGCTGCGATATGTCCTCGTTAATTAGAGGGGTTACAATCTACCGTTTCCATTTGGATGCGTTGACATCAAACTAACAACTTGACTCCCCTTCCCTCTCTTCTGCTGTCTCGCGAGAAACAAAGCTTCGGCGATTTCATCGTCGAAATTAAAATGGAGAGCGCAGTGATCTGTTTCGTTCACGAAGTGTACGTATTTACAATCGCGAGTGTGCTCCATCACCCTCATTGATATCCGAAACAGACGACCGTGATTTCGATAGTTGTATTTTCGACTTGCAAATAACTAAAATATATAGACCTCTGTGACGAAGCTTCTAAAATGCAAAACAAGTAATAAATAAAATGGTAATAAAACTAAAATAGTGTCTATTTCGAAATATGTTTAGAGCATAGTTTTAATGTTAACAAAGTCCTTTTGTTCAACCTGTTGCAAGGCGATTTAAAATATTTATTTGACAGTACAAAGGCTAAAAAAGTAAAGAATAATCATCTATTCTAATTTATATAATAAGAACGAGTACACTGCAAATTATCCGAGATAGTTTCAAGTATGAAGGAACGCGCTCCTTTTTAATACGGTCCATATCAGATCTTGTGAAGATGCCAAAGCTGAAGAGCTATATCGGTGTCTTAAAGTTCAGCACTCAACGTCCCGAGAGACAAGATACTACTACATTGCGGCTCATCGGCCATTGTCTTCAAGATGGCAGTCTCCATTATCATCAACGTGATGTATTATAAGAAAAACAATGAAGAAAGATTTATCTTAACCGGAAGCGGAGTCCTTTACCCGTACAACCCATTCTCTATCTAATTCACTCTTAAGCTGAGGCGTAATGAGCTCTGATCTAATCTAATTCCATCCAATCTTCCTCCGGCTATAGATACATCCCGCAGCTATTACAGTTCTCTGATTACTCAACTATAGATACTTTGTATGCACTTGGCTGTTGGAACTACCTCCGTCTATCCGCGCATTGAAAAGGCGCAGCCGATCGTGTGCTTTCGCGTCATCGTCCTGATCGTCCTCGGCTATTTCGAATCTTGCTCGCTGGAAAGTCATTTTAAATTATTGGATATTCAGATTCGTTAGCCTCCTGACGCGACGATAGAATACTAAGAACATTAAAATTCGCAGAGATAACATTTTTAGGGTTTACTTGCCGTCCATTTGTTTATTTTGTCATAATTAAGAGATACCTCAGATTGCTACTGTTAAAACAAAAGGTATGAAAAGGAGCGAATTAAATATTCTAACGTGGAATTTGTATGATAGCAATGGTTATACCTTTCGCCATTAAATCCGGAATATGCAGTGGAGTTAGTTTCAAACACTAAGCAAACACTTCTGCTACTTCGAGACATATATCGACCGTTCCTGAGTGCATTTCTAACTCAACAACTTGCAGTGCACAAAGTGCACGGGTGCTACGGACCATTTTGCAGCATCTGAGCATAGCTATACCGACGTCACAGATCTCAAATAATCTCATTAAATTTGCTCGGCAATTAATTATGTTTCGTCGATTTAAATTACAAGTAAATCAAAATCGTAATCGTTGTCAGCATGTAGAGTCTTTCCAAGTTTTAAATGTATCTCGAGCACATTTCTCTTGCTGTAATTTTATTTTTAATTTTTTTTTTAAATTTTACTTTTAATTTACTGAGAGATATATCTTACAATGATACAACTTTCCATGAACTCTCTTCGTGTACTGCTTAAGATCTCTTAACATAAGCATGTACGAATGTAGTAACTTTTATTATTATTGAAAATTCACATGTATTATTTAAAATCAATGTTATTTATGCAATTACTACGGTTAATAGCTTAGCCATTCACAATTTCAAACATCAGCAATACTTACATTGCATTACAATTTCAGAATTGTAAGTTAGAATATCCTCATTTTTATACCGATTGCAGTAATGTCGACTGCACCTATAGCGAACAGACGGAATTAAAAGTCTCGATTTGTCGAGTGAAATACCAATCATTTTCTATTCCGAGAAACACTCCGATCGATTTGCTCACACATTAAACCGTCTCTTTTTATACTTTACCTTCTGCAAATATTGAAATAATCGAAATCGATGAAAAAAAAAACGGTTTTCAAGTTGCAAGAACATTGACTAGCTTTTATTAGAGTTTCAGCCATTAATTTCGAAAACACACGGTATCCACAATGTGGCATATTTCCAAAAGTATTTGCAAATATTTCGTTGCACATTGGTGCTTTGTTATACATTTAATGGCTGCCATTACAAATTTTAATTAATCGCAAATTTCGCTAATCCCTTGTTTGGCCACGGGATTTAAGGGTAATCTGTAAATAGGAAATTAACCAACACAGAGGTTGACATAGTTCATGTTCTAGTTCAAACTGCAATTTTCGGGAGTAATAAAAAATGACCATCAAATGAATTTCTCGCTGTTTAAGAAAAATACGATACTCAAATAAAATGAAATAGAGTCTCGATGTAGCTTTAAGCTTCATCAAACATACGCTATACAAGCATGCGATGAAAGGGTACAATTTATATTTTCGTTTTGTCGCGAGTCGCATATAACATTAATCATTCGGCGTGCACTATGACTTCTGAATACTCAATCAGCAAATTTCTCTCTTGTTACAGATACGTTGAGTCTAGGAGATCGGGCGATAGATAACATGGACAGACACGCGATCCAGACCAGACCTCGGCAACAAATGCTGGATCATTCTTCCGGTCCGAAGTCGAAACCGGAACCCACCTTCGACCACACGCAGAACACCAACGTGACGGCCCTGATTGGAAAAACTGCATACCTCACGTGCCGAGTTCGCAATCTAGGCGACAAGACTGTAAGGGCCCTTCATTATATTACCTCGTGAATTATAAATTACGAAAAAAAAGATATTATCTATATAATAGTGCTATTCACCCTGAATGAGAATATTTCTTAGAATGTCTCTTAGAATTATTGTGCAGAATGGAATTTTCACAAGAATCTTCACTTTGATTATAAAAGTGTTGATTAGGAATTTATTCTTAAACAAATATTAATTGCCCCGCGATATTGAAGCACAGCAGTATTTTCTATATTGTGTTATTATTTAAATAACTGAAGCTGTGAAAATATTTAAAGTACAATCAAACACACACACACACACACACACACTCTCTCTCTCTCT
>NW_011967215.1:131603-137347 GCF_000949405.1 Vollenhovia emeryi | reverse complement strand
CTCTCTCTCTCTCTCTCTCTCTCTCATGCAGGTAAAAGAGGAAACTTATCTCCATAATGGGGTTTTAGGAGAAACGATTTGCGGAAAATAATCAAGTTGCACAGGGTCGATTGAACGTTAATTGACCTTAGCAGTATCTGGAAACTCAATTTTATCGTAGACGCAGTACTATTACAGTTTCTATTGAAAGGAACAAATAATCAGAGTTATAAGATGGTCGAAGTGATCGCTCTTGTACAGATCATTATCGCGATGTAATCTTTCAAGAACAGACAGACGATGCTTCTAAAATATATTCAGTTTCATCGTTTCAATTATTTTTAAATAAATGCGTGTGTTGGATATTGCATTTCAATGATCCGTATTCACTTTAATGCAATATTTTCCTTCGTACAAACCAGGGATTCGGTTACTCTGTTCTAACGATGACAATAAAGATCCTTGCAACAGCAACAGTAATTTAACACCGATTCCACGCTTTATAAAAAGTGATAGAAAAGAAGAGAAATGCTTGACAGAAGTAAAACATTACAAGAATTTTTGCAAAGCCTTCTTCTTTTCAAGAAATCATGACGAATATTATATTAAATTTTGGCATCAACCGTTGGAATCTTTTTAAATAAAATGAGTCGTTGATGATTCTCGAACTCTAAGTAATTGAAAATATAAAAGCTCTCTCAGGTTAAATCAAATTATTCATACTTCAGTGAAAGACACGATTAACAAAACTTTATTTTATATTTACTTTTAAATGAGCTTTACTTCAGCAATATTTTAGAAAGTTTCTTATGTATCCATTGAGATTAAAAGTTAAAGACTAAAAATCTGATAAAAAGGGATAGCGTTTCATTTAACTTTCATCGAGAAAAAATCAATTGAACATAAGATGCAAATTAATGACTTTTAACAGAATACCTTTTAGAAATTATTTTAATTGAGAAAATATTTTATTGGATTTAATTGCAACGAAACAATTAAAATGATGCGAGCAAGCGAGCGAGCGAGCGAGCGAGCGAGCGGACAAGAGAGAGAGAGAGAGAGAGAGAGAGAGAGAGAGAAGACTTAATTGAAACGCTATTGTAACATTTGCAAAAGCGTCAGTCGTAATAATATGTATATAGAAGAAAAAAATTGACTTTGCATTCCTTCATAGTTGTTTTGTTGTGTTACGTGGTAATTGTGTTTAGTAATAGAATCGAGGTTTCGCTCGAAAATTTTTCCGCGTTCTGCTTTCTCACAAAGCAATTTAATTATTCGCGCACTAGTGGTTAAGCTATCGCAACGCGAAAGTCAATTTACGAGTTAGTTTAGTTTTCCCCGAGGCCGTGCTTGTTGCAAAGCCAATAAGTAAGTATTGCTGAAGTAAGTATTACTAATTCACTCGTAAAGATACATGTCGATTCTCTCGTATTCAGCAAATTTTACGAATTATTCTCATTTCTTTGATGTGTTTGTGAATTCACTTCGTTGAAGGATTAAAATGAATTACTTTAATATAATATACACTAAAAATCACATCAGTATATGAGGATACGACACACATTATATCTAGAATAGATGCTGCACGTATCCAAGAGATCTTTCCGACTATTTCAAATAGCAATAAAATACTGTTACTCTTCTGTAAAATATTTCAGCTTCTAAATATTGTTAACATTTATTTTCACAATATTTACATTTATATTTGAATACGAAATAAAAAATATAATATAAAACTGGAAACAGATAGTCGGGACGTGATTGACCGGTTTTATAAATGTTTATGTAGGTCACCAAATATAATACCGCTAGATTTTGTTTTGTGCAGTTGTACAAAATATCAAACGTTATTGTGCAACAACAAAAGAAAACAAGATTTTATATCGCTTGTCGACTGATAATTGTAGGGATGTCATGTCATGTTAAACGTAATATCTGCCCCATGAAATTGTTAAAAATTCTAAGTATTTATTGAAATAACTGTTAAGTTAAAATATGATATATTATCATTACATTTTCATTATTAAAAATGTATTATTTATAATACAAATACAGAAAGTATATCAAATAAATGCAATTAAAAAATTGTATTTGAAGATATATAATTTTATGTTATTCTAATATATTTTTAAAAATTAATTTTTTTTCCTTTTTAGAATGGTTAAAAAACTTTAACAATCTTGAAATGATAAAAAATGTTTGAACAATTTACCACATTTTGTCGGATCTGTTTTATATAATAACATATAATGTTTTTTTCGCCAAAGATAGTATTTTCAATAAATATATATAAAGCTAATAAATATATACATATATTGTACATACATACGTTGTATTTCATATTTGCGATACTTAACTGAAGGCAAGCATGCTATCGAATGTTTCAGGAAACGCACAATATACCGAAATTATCTTCATTCAATGTTGATGGATTAAATTCCAATACACACTTGATGCAACGTGATATCAAAAGGGGAGAGCTTTTAATCGTATTTCATGATACAAACGCCTGTCTGATTAGTGCGCTAGCGCTATCGGATTATCAGGAGAAAAACAGCGAAATTCCACGCAATGCCGCTCATATGGATATTAAAAAAGTCAAAGAGGCGAAATTACAGTAGCGAAAATGCAATATTCCGCAAAATAATGAAGCAATAAGAGCGTTATTATTAAAAAACACAATAGAATTTTTCATATTTTCATTATTAATATAAGAATTTGTGCTGCCAACAGTCATAAAGTTGAGTACAAAATTTCTCTTATTTATTATTTAAATGTTTTTTATCTGCGAACATCATACATGGTTAGTCCTTGATTAGTTTATTTGAATTGGCAGATCTATGCTTTTTTATATTTCCCCCAAAATAATATTTTGTAATTAACTTTTAAACAACTTAACTCGATACTTATTCTCAGTATTAGTCAAATTAAAATTAAAATCTGTTTTTATACTCGTATGAGATTTCAAGTTACATCAAGTAGAGGTGTTTATAACATTTTGAATAAGATTTGCGAAAACAATGAATGTTTTTAGTGCCATCGTATCGAGGCTAGAAATACATTCTGACGCGTGTCACGAGATATCTCTCAACGCGTGCGTGTTACGAATTACTGCGTTGACATCGCCGCGAAACGGCGGTTGGCATATACATGACAAAAGAGGAAGGAAGACAGATATTTTACGAAAACTACAAATAAACAATCGAATTTCGCGGCAAGAATACCAGCAAAAACGTCGACTAAGGAGATTGATAATCAGCACAAAAGTGCTTGGGAAAAAGAAGCGATTGAAAAAACAGAATAGTAAAGAATCAGGTTTACATGCATAACAAGACGATTCAGACAAAGCGATACCGATTCGCAAATGCCCTCCTTTCATTAATCGTTGTTAAATGCGAAAGATACGTAGCGCTTTAATTTCCGCGCAAAATTTGCATAACAATTACTGATCTCGCGGATAATGCTGCTTCGACTGTAGAAGTAATCGATAAAGAATACTGTATTATAGCTTAGAAAAAGGTGCTAAGATTGTTTCTAATTTAATGATAATCTATATAAATTATAAATTTGATTATAAAATCAACAATTCCATGAGATTTTTTAAATTAACTCGCTTGTATCCTTAAAAAAATACTTGCTAAAACTTGTACATTTTCTGTTCTATTTATTCTATATGTTCAAAATTAAATATTCTATACATATATTTTAATTTAAAGTGATTCACTTGTTTCAGATAGTTGGACAGAGTATAAGGGAAATTAAAACCCTTTCTTTTTATTAATCCCTAAAATACATAGTATATGTGCAATTCAGAGCTGTCAGATTAATGATTTAGATTAATCGTAAAATATTATTGAAATTATTTGGAGTATGTAAATATAATCAGCTACTAAAATTCAGAAATGTTAAATTACATGGAAATATTTAGGATTTTCTTTTTAGAAGGAAGTTCAATGAATCATCATTAGAGAAGGGGTGGAAGACTCGCGATCTCCTCGTGCGAGGAAAGACACGCACGCGGCGTATCTCACAGGCAATATGAGAGTTCATTTGCCACAGTTCTCGTTATGCTCGGCGTTGGTTTCGCTTAACGTTCGACATTCATCATTGCCGACGTCTTCTCGCAGTTTCGCTCTCGCGGCTGCAGCGTTTCCTCTCCGTTCCTCGCGCCGCGGCGCGTCCACGAGTCGCCCCATTCGTCCCGATGGATAAGTTGGGAAGCGCTAAACTGCTTTTGTTCCCGTGCAATAGCTACCGCTGGCCAGACACGGCGAGAGACGTAAACTTGGTCGAGTAAATACGCTAAGTGGTGCCAACGACGGGCACATACGTAAACGGCGTTTGCACGGGGCGGCGTGTACGTGCAGTGCAACGGGGAACGGTGTGCCGAACCGACACACGCCCGGCCTCGCCCGGTTTATATACGAGGTCGGAGCTCTGTGAAAATATCGACAAACAGCCAAGCCGCCCACACTCCTAAAGACCAGCCCCTCCAGGAGGGGTAGGTTGAAATTTCCCGCATTGGGGACGCGCGCGCCCCGGCGCGAAAACCCGACGTTAATACGCGTCGAACTTACCGTTACCGCGAATTCCAACGTTACGGTTTTGCACTCATTGCCTCGCGATTGCTTTCGGGATGGATGCTTGACAGACGGTAATGATAAATTATTTCGACGCGAGAGCATTTTGCGCGTATGACTCTTCAGACACTTCAGACGATCGTAGTAGCTTTCCAATTTAGCAATGCACGATCGGAAACGTGCGAGAGTTCTAGGTGCGAACAAAAATCTGTACACGTGTATTTATGTACAGTTCTCTAATTAAACTCTAATTAATTTTGATTTATAAAACGTGTTTATACAGGGTGTTATGTAATACCCGCATCAACGCTTATTGTGGGATAGAGTGGACTAGACTAAGTCGAAAAGTCCTCTACCATTTTGCAATTTTCGCAAAAGTCAGCGAGTTATTAATTAATAAAAATCGCTGTCTTAGGCCGGCCCACTGCCCAATTGAAACGTGCGGCGAGATCGATCGATCGTTACAACTCTCTGCGCGCCTAGTAACGATCGATCGATCTCGCCGCACGTTTCAATTGGGCAGTGGGCCGGCCTAAGACAGCGATTTTTAATAATTAATAACTCGCTGACTTGTGCGAAAATTGCAAAATGGTAGAGGACTTTTCGACTTAGTCTAGTCCACTCTATCCCACAATAAGCGTTGATGCGGGTATTAGGGGAACCCGGGGCATAACGGGAACGCTAAGGTTAAAATTAATTTTAAACAAAATGAAAATACATAAATGAATTATTTTTTTACGAAAATATTCTTTGAAATTAAGGAAGGAGAAGTGCCAATGTGAGCCACAAAATGAACGGATCTCAGTTCTCACAGTACGAATTAAATTCTCTCTTTAATGATATCAAGTATAAATACGTTTCGACCCTTCTTCGGGTCTTCCTCAGTTAGTCTACAATGTGAGAATTATAAACTGGTAAAATGGTAAAACTTATGCAATAACAAATGTAGAAAAAACCAGTTACCTCGTGTAACTTCAAATTATCGGACAGACTCATATCTTAAACTGTTAATCAGTCGATCTCTAGATGGTCCCAGACATAAAGAGGCTGAGTAACCGTGATTCGGAAGATGAGTCCGTGGCAACGATGTTAGTAAGACTGTGACACAGCGGTATTACGAAGCGAAAATTTGACATTAAAGTGTGGTAAACAAGACGAGGGAACATAGACCTGTGTCTCCTACAA
>NW_011967215.1:108975-131245 GCF_000949405.1 Vollenhovia emeryi | reverse complement strand
CCCAATTGAAACGTGCGGCGAGATCGATCGATCGTTACAACTCTCTGCGCGCCTAGTAACGATCGATCGATCTCGCCGCACGTTTCAATTGGGCAGTGGGCCGGCCTAAGACAGCGATGTTTAATAATTAATAACTCGCTGACTTTTGCGAAAATTGCAAAATGGTAGAGGACTTTTCGACTTAGTCTAGTCCACTCTATCCCACAATAAGCGTTGATGCGGGTATTATATAACACCCTGTATAACAAGTACACGGAGAGAGTGTTATCTTAATATTTGTCTTGAAAATTATGCAATCGTGGAACAACGTGGCATTTCGAAGAATTTTGTGAATTTTAGAAATTTTACCACACATTTTATTAGTAAAATATGTGGTATTGTTCATTTATAATTAATCTAGAGAAATATGAAAAAATAACAAATAATCCTCTGATTATTATTAAGAATATTATGATAGAGTACATGTACTTATTTCGGGACAACACAATTTCAAAAGGCTGTCATAAAGTTTTTCAAAATGACATGTTGTCCCACAATTCCATGATTTTCAGGGTGAATTTTGAGAGAGAATTCTCTCCGCACATACTTTTCAGCTGATAAAACTTAACAATCTGAAAATCTTTGCGCGAGAAATACGACTTTTCAGAGAAAAAGGCACAACGTTTGATTTGACTATACATATATGATCATTCATTATTAGTATCGCAGTCTCCTACGGATTTCTTACGATTCTCTCGCCATGCTCGTGCCTGAAAACTGCAGGCAAATAAAAGTATTCGCTTTGTTGGAACAGAAATGCGTACACTTCATTGAAAGCTCAACGAGTCTCTGTAGTAGTCCTCGGGAATATTAAAGCAGACTGCGAGCTTCGACGAGAGAGCGTACAGAAGTGCCTTTTCTTACGGTTTAACTTTTAAGTGACCGAACTTTCTTCACGAATAAAATTTAATTTCTCGTCCCCATTCACTTATCATCGCGATGTATTCCATGAAAGGCTAGGTGATGTGATTAAGCCGGTTTCCTTTTCACTGTTTCTCTTATTTAAAATGAGGATTATAAGACGGACAGATGGTGGAACAATTTTCATGCAATTAACAATTCGGCAACCTAACGGGATTAATCCAATAAATTATGTAAGAGTTAAACTTTTAACTTGTACAAATCGATCCTCAGTGCATGCATTATTCCGTAATTTCATGTAATGAAATGCGGGATTAATTCAATCGAAAGATTATAACGTCGCACGCAATGACTCGTTAATCCTCTTTAATCCACTCTTCAAGATAAGAAAGTCAAGTCGTGCGAGAAAAAATACGGAGGGCTGAAATGGCGGAGTGGAGCCCCTAAGATAATATTATTTCTGAAGAATTCTGAGAGAGTTTCGAATGTAAGAAGATGCCTGGATCGCTCCGCGTTCCGCGGAATCCTTTTATTTTCCCGTTCGACGTTTTCCCCGGAAAATCGCCGAGGAGTCTCGAAGTCTCACACTCCGACACCAGGCACCGCGTGAACACGCGCGTGGGAATCTGCTTTGCGTGCGCCGTCAACGAGGAGAGGCGCCCGAAACTTTTCTGTATTCCCCCGCAACTTTTCTTACGTTTCGACACGGGTCGGTGGCTTTCGCCGTTTCGCGGCTACGAAAAATAGACGGATCCTCTCGTTCGGTCCTACCGTCCCGGGATCGCAGTAAACTTGGACAGACGCACTGTTGCGAGACGCTTCACGATGCAAAAACTCCGACACGGATGGTTATCAGAGTTATCGGAATGAGCTTCCATTCCGATGAGCTTAGTTTCCCAAAAAGTAACGAATTTCGAGATGATAAAATTTGCGAGCCGCGAAAGTGAAATCTCCTTTGTATACGATCTCACCTGTTTGTTAGATAAATGACAATATAAAGCTGCAAAGAATGATTGTTTCGTCATACACTTTATAACATGAAAATTTGTACTCTTTGAGAGTCGCACAGTGTTTAGAGATAGAGGCCATAGTATGTACAACTAAAAATAGAATAATATTACTGTAAAGTATAGAAATAGAGAATGTAAAATCAAACTTTTTACAGGAAGTCTTTAATTCTCAAAACAATTACAAAAGTTAAAAATTAATCATCTCTCTCCAGACTCTTAATATTCGTCTTTAAATTCCCTCCAAACTTCTGCTGTGCATCATAGATTATTAAATGCAAGTTGAAAAAATATTTTCTACTTAAAAGAAGGTAATAGAAATATCCCAGAGAACATGCATGTCTAAAAGACATCTTTAAGACATGCATGTTTCCTGGGATGTATGTTATATTACGTTAAGTATGAGGCACGCGATCATTCAATTATCTAAATGAAATGTAATGCAGTCGATAAGGGACAGCTTAGACGCACGAGTCATATTAATTATTGGTTTGTCATTTATCATCGTTTATTCCTAACTTTGTTTGCGAAGGTGTCCTGGGTCAGGCACAGAGACATCCACATCCTGACTGCGGGAGCGTACACGTACACGAGTGACCAGCGATTTCAAGCACTGCACAGACAAAACACGGGCCACAGCAACGAATGGTCCGAGTGGACCCTCTGCATAAAGTGGGCGCAGGAGCGAGACCAGGGAATCTACGAATGTCAGATTTCCACCATACCTGTCAGGTCGCATCAGTTTCGCTTAAACGTCGTCGGTAAGTCTCGTGTGTTTCGTTCAATCTAATCTCGCTCGTCGTTGCCCGCGTTCTACAGAGTGGCGCACGTAAAACCGTCCCCAAACAGTTTGCTTTTCTTTTTTCGTAACTGCATCCTGCGTTTGGGTCCGGTTTTATCTGCGTCACTCTATAGCAGTCGATAAAATTTCCAAAACGCTCTGGTGCGCGTTTCAGCTTCAATTCACGGAATATCGGTCCGGAAGAGTGGCCCGTTCTCCTCCGGCTTTTAAAAAAAATCCACTTGTGTGTTCACAGCGATTGTATCGCAGAGAATAAATTATTAAAAGCACGATTAATGAAGAACGGAGGAAAAGAACAAATTCACGGAATAAAAGTGGAAAGTTAAAATATTCTTCGTCCGGGCCGATACACCGGGATGTGTAGAGAAAATATAATAGTCCCAACGCAGCTTCCGTTTGTGCGCTAAAATATTCCGAGATCATGAATCAAGCGGTAAATTTAACGAAGAGAGATACGCTTGACGATTAAAGCGCAATTTAACGATGATCCTAACGGGGAGCTGAAGTCCAACGCCAGAAGGGGCAACGTCGACGGCGTCAACCTCATTATTTCAATTACCCTGACTTACCTGCGTTTGTTAAGAAGCTTTCACCTCTCACGGATCACGGGGCGGCTTTAAAAGATTTCTCGTTCCCCTCGTTCGCCAAGTACCATTCCCAAAAGGCTTTCATACGCGGAGAGCCTTGACGACGCGCGGATCTTTGGACTTATCCGAGCCGGGACGAATGACCGGGAGGGAGCGGGATCGCGGCAGCGGGGGGGGGGGGGGGGAGGAGGTGACAAGAACGAGGGGAACGAAGGAAAGAGGAGACAGAAAGCGAGAGAAAATTCTTCTTTATCGCAGTACCTACGGCGACGATACTGGGCGGCCCCGAGTTGTACGTCGGTGCTGGCAGCACGATAAACCTGACGTGTGCCATACGCTTCAGTTCGGAGCCACCAGCCTACATCTTCTGGTACTACAATGAGAACGTTCTGAGCTACGACAGTCCCAGGGGTGGCGTCTCAGTGATAACCGAGAAGGGTGGCGACGTTACCACCTCCTGGCTTCTCATTCAGACGGCGCAGCCCTCGGACTCCGGGGAGTACAGCTGCAAGCCCAGCAACGCCAATACGGCGTCCATCAGGGTTCATGTCCTAAATGGTGAGTCTTTGCTCCTGCGAGTGCGCCCCAGCTCCGTTCTCTCGTCGGCGCGTTTTACGAGCGACGCGAGACAACGGCCGCCGAGATGTCGTGTATTTTCCGCAGACTTACCCTCGCCCGTTTCTTCGTCGGCCGGAGTGGCTTAATTAAAAATTTTACGTCTCGCACATCTATTTGCCTCTCTCTACAGCGAAACGTTTTTGACATTTATTTCAACAACGAACCCACTGGCCACCGGCTGCACTTGCAATTAATTATTACGTATCGTACGTTAAATCTCCCGTTGATTCGCTAATAAACGCGAGTCTTTTAATTACATCACTGAAAAGCAGTTCGCAGCGGTGGACGGACTTGGTATTTCCGTGTCTTTTCATATCGGGCGGACAGATTGAAATTGGTACCAAAAGATTTCAAGGTAATTTCAATTACCGAGCGAAATAAAAATGCGCTCGCCAGACTAAATTCTCATTTGCCTACGATTCCGTGGAATTAATATAATTTCGTCGCGCGAACGATTAAGTATCGCGTCGCTTCGAGGCGCCAGAATTCCGAATCAACCTGGCCAATCCGCAAGTTGCAATTTCCGCCCCGGAATGAATTCCCAAAGCGTACCGGCTGTCGTCGGATCCTGCTTTATAGCGTGCAAAATTATTTTATTGGCCATCGCTGTTCGGGTCCCGCACAGAAGAGCCGTAGACGTTAACTATTCACATAGCCAGCTCGTAAACTCGAGCCGTTCCGCGTCCGTTGATCGTTAAAACTACTCAGGACGGGATAGTGGATAGGAAAAATTTCGCGGCAACGAAATGCGCGTGTAGATCGCTGTTCGGACCAGAAGTCGAATCGATAAGCGGATGATGACGAGGTGGAATACACGGCGAATCGCGCGCCTCCTCGGGTTCACAAGTCGATGATCGAATCGATATCGATCATCATTTTTCGGACCGTTTGATTCGATGACGACTTGATTCTTCATTGATTTCGTAACAAGATCCGCGTAATACTTTGTCGAGATCTTATCGACGTATAGTCGACATCTATTGATGTAGAGAAAAGCCCCCTATTATGAGATAGGCTTCGAACACGAGATAGCGGAGTTTCTGCTAAATTGATAGGCACCAGCTGCTGCGGTTCTACTATGAATTTATTGCTCTTGGAGTGAAATCTGTTTAATAGAAAATTGATTGTTAGATCGTGTAATCGTTGCGAAAACAGATTTGTGATTGAATTTGGACGTTGAAAACCTACTATCTCGTATTAGAATTCGATCTCATAACAGAAGACTTTCCTCTATACATATCAATTTGACATATAGTATCACGTCAGTGTCGACCAATTATGATAATTTAGTTGGTATCCAGTAGATATCATATTCGAGTCGAGCCGATAAATGGAGATGTTGCTTCGACTTCAATATGGTATCAATTGAAACTTGACTAGACCGTGGACAGCTGCAGAATATTTTCCAGATAGCGTGACGAAATCTTCTACATATCAACTTGATTATTGATTTGCACATGTTCTCAACTTGATTTCAATATCCAGACTTTTCATGGACTTGTGAACCCGGGTCGGCCCGCAAACCAGTCTGTTCTTTTACACTTTCTTATCACGCGCTCTTTCTTATCCCCCATTCTTATCGCGTTTAATGGCTCTTAATTCTTATCTTTCTAACGGGTTTCACGTATACCGGTCTCGTGTATTCTCGCTGGCTCGAAAATATCGGCCCGGTGTACGCTCGCAGCTGTCCCTTCCCAGCTTTCGGCCGCGCTCGAAATTCGCCGCTCTATCAAACTCTTGGCAATTATGCAGTCGCGAAGTTTGCGCGCGCGCGCGCGCGCGTACATATAAATATACATCTATATATGTATATACGCAAACGCTCGCGTGAACGGGAACGCGAGGCGCCGGTTTCGCATAATAAGGCCCTTCGTCATCCGCGACGAACGAAGGAGCCGGCGGAGTTGGCGGATGCTTCAATAACCCAGCTTGAATAATTTATTAATGAAGCGCATGCGGGAGACATTAAATTATGCTCGTTATCGCGGCTTGTTTTTCGCGACCCGACAACGCGCGAGTAGGGAACAGGTTTCGCTCGGTGATTCGCGAATATTCCTATGTCATTCGGCGAAACATGTGGATGGCGAAATGGTGCGCGAAAGTAATCCGGATGTGTATTCGTAATCATATATTGTTACGCGTAACAAACGTCCATTTGCAAAAGGTTATAAAAGGGTAATAACATCTCTGAATCGTACAATCTCAACATTTCAACATGAAAAGAAGCCATTAATCCGATGGGTTTTCACTAATGGAATTAAACAAAATCTCTTATTGAAAATTTATAAACTTCTGGTGACCTAAATTAAAAATATATTCTATTGCATAAACGACAAAAAGTATACTGTTCATGTTTAAAAATTATAACCGATAGCCAAATATGTAGATCATGTAGAGAATTTATATTGATAGTGATAGCAAAAACAGTTATTTATTTATTATTTTAAATAAACTTTTGATACTATTACTTCCGGGTTGGGGCACATTTTTGCGACATTACATTTGCCTTTATTTGTTTATTTGTTACGGTCAAAAAATTACCGTAACGAAAACTTAAAAATCAAGTAATAAAAAAGGGGGCTCAGAGTCTGAACAAGGTTATAGTGTCCAATAAAATAATTTTAATTATAAAGGCATATAAACGTTTCGGTCCTTATGTAATGCGGGATAAAAAACAATTGCCAGGGATGAGTTGGAAGGGAAGGGAAGGAACAAACGAGAAGGATTGTTGTAACGTCGTCCACACAGTACAACACTGTTCCAAGTAAGTACCTTCCCCTCTCTTCCTCCTAAAATTGGTACTAACCTATTAATTGACTTTTCATTGTTTTTTTATTGTTACCGCTCTTTCTTTTTAATCAACATTTTTTACTCTCTTGCTCCGTGTTTTATGTAATTACCAACTCATAACTGACTATAATTATTTTGTCCTTTACTTTAACACTAATAACTGCGTAATTCTCTGCTAATATTCTATTTGTAAATTCATCCATGCGTTAAAATTAATAATAATTTTCATATTTTTTAATTTTACACTAATCACTGCGTAATTCTATGTAGAGATATTTAACTTGCGAATCCATCCACGTACTAAATCGAACTTAACTTTTTTGTACTCAGGATGGACTCCAATTAAGACCGAAACGTTTGTATGCCGTTATAATTAAAATTATTTTGTTGGACACTATAACCTTGTTCAGACTCTGAGCCCCTTTTTTATTACATGATTTCATCATACGAGCCATTATTATTTAAATAATGAAAATATATAAATTAATAGTGCGTAATAATAAGGTATAACTTTTATCTTTTTACGACTCGGAGAATTTAATTTCATTTATCAATTATAATTTTTATATTTTTATAAAATTCTCATTAAAAGTAAAGATTTTTTAAATGTAAAATTACAACAAATATTTGTGTCAAACACCCGGGAATATTTTATATATGCTTAATTAAAACACGGAGAATTAATTAATTACATTAAACAGAATAACTCGGCGTTTAATTTCAGCGTCGTCCTCTTTTACCGTAATTCGGTTACTTTTTTTTCGAAACGTTAGCTCGGAATCAATTGCAGCGATATCGATTAATGTACCCGTTGCAAAAGAAAATACGAATCACGACGAGCAGAATAACACGCAAGTACGCGGCTCTTAAAATTTTACTCTCGAAATCCCGATTCATCCATAGAATACGACACCTTAAAAGCTCGCAGAAATTTACAGCTGCTCGCTTGATACCGCCGCCTGAGCGGGGCGGAAATTACTCTTCGATTCGCACACGCGTGGAGCAGGCGCGACCGATATTCCGCGTCGAAAGAAATATATAGGTCCCCGACTTGATGAAAACTTTGCCATTAGCCGCGTACCTCGGAATAATCCCGCGGAGCCCCAGTTACAATGCGTTAAAAACAATTTCGGGAAGTTCGCCTCGATATATTCGCGCCGTTCCGAGAGGGCCGACGAAAAATCCTCCCAAAATTCCCTGCGTCGCTATAAGAAACGCGGACATCGGGCAAACAACCGAACGAACGAATGTACGTATACGTATACGAAAGTTGCGCGGGGGCGCGAAACTTGGAAAATTTACGAGAGCCGAGTCGGAAAATTCCGCGGGCATTACGAACGGGGCCGTCGGGGGACGCGCGTCCGGAAATTGTACTTCGATTCGTTTTACGAAGTGACCGATATCCGATAGAATGTCGGATAGAGAGGACGCGCCTAATACGCCGCTTCAGCCCGCTCGAAACTTTTACAATGGCGAAATCGTCGCGATCAACATTCCCGAGCGTGGCCGATCGCACGGCCCGGCGGTCCGGCAAATTGCGCGCCAGAAAACAGGATCATTTATCCGAATGTATCGCTCGCAGTTGACATTCATTAAAAAGTTTTCACGACGCATTCCGCGACGCGGAACGAACGCGCGGGCGAGCGATTCAATTAATTTCAGCAGTCACACCAACGAGGAGAGAAACTTTCCTCGCGCGCGGTACACGTCACTAGTATTTCAATAACTTTCCATGCGAAAATATCCGCGGTGGCACCAGCACGCGCCGCACGGTAAGCTCTCATTATCCAGATCACGCCCGGGAACTCCGGACCGCTTCTCAACCCTTCTCCTCCCCCGCCGCCCCCGTTTTTGCCTTTCCGGCT
The DNA here is from genome assembly GCF_000949405.1 of Vollenhovia emeryi. Classification (NCBI taxonomy): domain Eukaryota; kingdom Metazoa; phylum Arthropoda; class Insecta; order Hymenoptera; family Formicidae; genus Vollenhovia; species Vollenhovia emeryi. The sequence goes on along the minus strand of NW_011967215.1, from coordinate 122,676 downwards.
CGCGTGAAGTAGATTATATTCGCTGAATGAGACTTGATAGATTGATGGATGGTTTATTTATTCCCGCGGCATAAATCCCGAAGAACCTTTCGTAATAATGGTTTTACCACGTAACAGAAGCGGGAGTGACGTAATAAAAATGTATAGCCGGTTAGCCGAGTTCCGCTCGGGAAGATAATGCAACACCCGTCACGACGAAAGACCTCGCGAGAGGAAAAAAAATATATATACAGAGTTCCCTCCACGATCTTTGCCCTTACTATCTTTAAAACAATCATAATTTTATTGCTCTCTAAGAGTCAATAGTGGATTATTATCATATCCATAGACATAGTAATTGCTAGACCGAGCATGAGACGCCAGACCTGAGGCTCAGGTAGAAAAGGATAGAAAGTAGGTGCCGTCCACCTTTATCTCTCTAACGAGAAGAATAAAAAGGGGAAGGTTGACGCGGCATCTACTTTCTATCCTTTTCTACCTAACCTTCGTTGCTTCAAAGAGAACAGGTCTGGTATTACTATGTCTATGATCATATCAATGGATTATCACTGGAAACAGTGAATAGTCGCTAATTTGTAGTCATAAGTATACCACTGAAAATCGAAATGGTACACTTGTTTTGTAACAGTCAATCAGTGACTATTCACTTTTAGAAAGTAATTAGTATGGGGGAACATAATTGAGTAAATTACGGCTGCTTTCCTTTTAGGAGACACAAATCGACACAAATTAAAGCCCGATCTACAATGTGTTCTTTGCGCCTCGAAACGTTTTAACTTATAGCCAATAAACACGTTTAAAAAATTTGTGCGTGTTGACAAACTATAAATATATTATACGTTGCACAATCGTGCATTGTCAGCAATTTTTTTAAGCACATTGACTTGCCTGTACAGAATGTTTCTTATTGCGAAAAACACAGAGATTAGACTTAACGCACTCGAGTACAGCTTGTCACTGTGAAATGGCAAAGATTTGAAGCACAAGATTTCAAGAAAAGGTTCTGTCGAAAAAAGACTCTATCGAAATACTCGGAGCGGATGCGTTCTTCGATCAAAAGCACACTCCGACTCTTCTCCCGAACAGAGTCGAAAAGTGTCGATTGAGTTTGAGTTAAATTCTAAATGGAAAGCGACGTGCGTCGATTTGTGTCAGAAATGTCGACTGTGTTCTCTGAAAGGCGAGCAGCCTACAAAAAGCACAAAATAGAGTTACGAAAGTAATATTACAACGTGATATACGTGGAGAGCATGCTACAAGCGCTGCAGTTTATGCCGTCCATAAGACAGAGGGCGCGCTATAATGTGCGTGCATTTATGCACGGAGTGATAGTGTACGCGTATTACCAGCTAAGATAAAGCAATGTGAGAGAGTTGAGCTGTTCAAACTAATGTTGAAAGAGTATATTTTAAATAATGTAACTTAATTTGTATTAGAGAAACTATCAATTTACCTGTCTGTCTTTCTTTCCTCGGCGGTTAAACGTAGAAATGTCGACATGAGATTTCATGTGGACAGAGACGGTCTTAACCAGGAAATCTTTGCATTACAGGCGAGCGACCGGAAGCGATGCAGACCGGGACCGCGGGGCCGATACTGTCCTCGAGTTGTCTATTGGTGTCCCTCATCATTTTGTACATATCCTCGGTGTAAACGAAAATGAAGACAGCGTCTGCAGCCGAAGATCACGGTACTCCGTCGCGGTACGTTCCTCTTACGTCTACGCGAGCGCGTTTCCACGTGCGTCCGCCCAGCAGACGTGATCGCGGGACGATTGTACGCAAGTTTATACGAAACATAAAGGGATTCCGCGAATGGACTGAGGTAAAGCGTGCTCAGTTGGTGCGTTACACGTAATTCACGATGCTTTTACGAGGGGAGCGAAAACTGCCAATCGAGGAAGAATAGCGATTCCTCTTGTAAGTAGCGGCTTACAGTTCATTCATTATTGCTCCTTATAAGAAGCATTGTGAATTATAGTCTATTAGCGACGCGCGCCAAATTACGTGGTTCATACTACAGGACAAAGTGCGAGGCACAAAACGTTCACGAATAAAAAAGCGGTTCCATGAGTCCGATCCTTCTCTTCTCCGACATTGGTCGGGACGACGGCACTGAGTTGTCGCTCATCGATCTTGTTAAAGAAAATGAAGAACACTTGGTGCGCCACCGATTATCAACCTCGTGCGTCGGAAATGAAGAACTCGATAGTGCGCGTGTTTTCGTCGCGCGCGTTTCAGCCGCGACGGAATCGTATTCCGGCACGAGCGCGACCGCGTTCGGAGAGGGAGTTGCATCCTTCGGTAAGAAAGGCACATTTAATTAAGCGAACGTCGATGCTAATGCCGGAAGCGCGGGTGCTTCGCGGTTGATCCGGTGCGCGAAATCCGCCCTCCTTCCCCGCAAACGGGACTGAGGGCCGCCGCCGACGGGGGTCGGGGGCCCCCGCGAGATAATCCAGGTAATCCGTATCGCGAGAAACCGATTTACGAGAAGCGTTAAAGCGAGGGGACGATTGCTTCACGGTTTACGGTTTACGAGCAGTCGAATCTTGGGAATGCAAGCTACGTGGATGGGATTCAATGGAAAATAAAACGTGACCGGAATGCTCGAGCCACCGGCAATTTTCCGTATTTCATAAAATTGCCGCGCGATAATCGGCCGCGCGTTCACATACTCCCCGATGCTATCTTCAGCCCTGGCGACATCTCCCGCGATAAATTTCATCAATTTGCCGACTTGGCACAACTCGGACATCGTTCTCTCCGATTAGTTTTACGTTGCGTTTGGAAATATCTCCAATTTTGACACCTCTCCAAACTCGTGCATTTCAGCGTTGTAAATTTTACAGCCACTATGCAGGATTTTGTATTAGTAGGTGATTTGAGAATCGATTGGTTTTATACATATATATGGTATATATGTCCATTTTCGTTACATCATTTGGACGCTTGTAAAAACTTTTTCATGCACACATATATTCTGACATTTAATTTCTGTTTTTTCAAAATATTTTTTTAATAGTACTTGCACATATTATATCGAACAGTAACTGAATACCTTTTTTGTGTGTTTTTATTTAAGAACGTGCATTAACATTTATTCCGAGAATAAAGGTACATGATTTTGATATTGTCGTCGCTAAAATAAATGATTTAAATTTCAAATTTAACTTTATTAATTATTTATTTTTTATAACGGAACATTGATGTTAACGAATCTATAAATTCTGACGCGTGCCACAAGCAGGACTAAAAGAAATATCGACTTTATTGTTCGTACCACAAATACGTTCTCAAATCAATTGTATCAATTGTAATTATCGATCGAGCACGCGTTATATATAACACTAAGCAATTAATTCGGACAATTAGACCCGTGGATATTATATTAAATGCATCACAGTGTTTAGAAATTTTGGAAAATATTCCATTGACGTAATTAAATAAAGCACATTTTAATATGTGTTTTCAGATAGAATGCACTCGTGCATTGTGAAAAACACACCCGAATTTATGCTTCAAATCCCTATTGGATTAACAGTACTGAAACTCAATAATTGAATGCAATCAGGATAATCTAAGCTTAAGTAGCCTATTGTTACGCACTTTGATTATGGCCTAATTTTCTATCGTCCTCAATTAGCCGTTGATTAACGCAGCGTTGAACAGAGATAACAGGAAAATGATAGACGTAAATTGTCGGAATACAATTTAATGTCGGAATTCCACGTTAAAATATAAGGTTAAAATATAAGGTTAACCATATATTAATAAAGCTTTAAATTTTAATTGAAATTTATAAGAACGCAACAATCAAAGTTAAAATATTGGGCAAGAAGGTCTATTGAGAAGATCGGTTGCCTCATTATTTCCATTACAATGTACTAAATTTTATTATTACTGAATATTTATAAGCATAGAAATTTTATGAACGAATAGAGGAGAAAACTTATTTGATATACAAATGTGCACGTATTATTGTGTGCGTGAAAAGAAACAAATCTTAAAGCACCTGCATTTATTTATGAGAACTAATGCGAGTTTAATTTTAATATACAGCCCAGTTGTCATAAAAATTGTATTCGTCCCATTACAACATGCTATCATACAAAAACAATTAGACGCGCTGATTGACGCAGCGCAAGACCGCACGTCAGCGAAGAGAATAATTACGAAAGGTAACTAATAACGTGACAGGCACGCGCGCAAAAGTTAATTTTACAATTGCAAATAAATGGGAATGAAACGGTTTAATAATCGAAACGGAGCTCACGGCAATTTAATACAATAATCGCCAGCGATTATTGCGGGCCACGCATAAATAATCACTCTGTCGATGGACGCGCTTTAAATTTTGACCATTGATTAGCCCAGTCGTGTACGCCACGCAACTGTATCTCTCGACATATTTTTATCCCCATTTTGCAATCAGTTCCGCCCATTTAGTTTTTATATTCAATAATTGCCACGTTATGTTTCATTGTACCTAAAAACAAAGCGATGTAGTGTACACAGACAGACATACACACGCACTGAAACAGCTTGTTAGAATAATACAATTCGACCGTAGCTGTTATTGTAACATTTTTTTTATATGCGCTGGATGCAATAATTAAATGCTGTTTGCATAATGGTATTTCATTATACGTCTTTATTTTTGAAATAAAAGTCTTACTGCAACGTTCCCTATGATTCCGAATTATCAGAGAGAAATGTAAAACGATATCTTTTTATATTCCATCTTTAATTACAAGCTTAAGTTACGCTGCGTAAATTGCTGCCCCAATTAAATTCACAGGGCGAGAATTGCGCGGAGATTCTGAGATGAGCGCTCGCGAGAACGGAGCAACGGTATTCGACGCGATAGTTTTCGCGTATTGTTTCGCAAGAGGGTGATTGATCAAACGTCGAGCACTCCCGTCATCGTTTGTCCTATCGTCAGTCTAACGATTGTATCGCTAGACGGGCCGAGATAGCGATACGGATAGACGGGCGTTAGTAGGCAGGTATAGGGACAGAAAGACGAGCGCACGGAGAGGTTTCGCCGAGCGCAAAACACACGTACACACGTACGCGTGTATGCAAATCAATGTGATGCCGCGCGCTACGCCGCTCGTCGGACACATGTTGAATTCACTGATCCGCGAGTACAAACGCACCAGCGCGGCGTCTCGGGCACACGCTTCCTATACGCAGCTACGTACGGATTATTCCTAATGCGGACCTCTAATCAGCGACGAACGCATCGGTTTCGCCGTTCAAGAGCGATCGCAATCGGCATTAGCATCGGCGCGTACCAACGCGAATTTGTACATAATGTCTATATTATAACTTGCGCGAAACATCGCACACTCACACGCCTTGCGCGCCTTTCCGCATGGAGGAACTTTGAGACGCGAGCCAATCTTTCCTCTCGGTCTTTTTGGATGCATCTGATTGTGAGACGAATGTAACGCGGGGAAATCAAAATCCAAGCTCGGCGAGAGAGAGAGAGAGAGAGAGAGAGAGAGAGAGAGAGAGAATTTCACTTTCTATTTGTGTGTGTTTCGATGTGACATCCTGGCGGATAGCACTGGCCAGCGACGATTGGCTTCCATTCCTGATCGGAAAAGCTCTACTTCCTGCGAAAAAAAAAAACGTTTTCCATCAATTTATTTTAAGTGCCTAGATTGTTTTTTGTTATAAAACGATTCCGTACAAACGCACCTATTTATTTAATATAATTGTTACATATGGCTTTTAGATAGAAATGTTTGCAAAAATGCGACCTGGCGTTGACGAGGACTGACATGTCACAGTTGTGAGAAACCAATTTGAGTTTCTTTAAAATATATTAAAATTTTAAATGACACGTGTTTCTTTACGTGTGCTCGAGACTGAAAACAAACTGTTGAAAAACATTATCGAGAAATTACAAAAATATTTGACATAATATTCTTTGTAGAACTTTTAATGCGCATTTACACGTATTCAGAGATTCTAATGATGTAATGTTCTTTCAAATGTGCTTCCAAGTTCATTGCCGTTTTTGTGAAGTTTAAAATTTTTGCTACACGTTTGGATCACGTGTTTCATTCGAATGTCCAAGTGCATTCACTCAATGTCCGGTTTACTCACGGCTATAGTGTCGAGCAATCACATATTGGAAAGGCACAGCACGAGCGATGGAGCACGTGGATAAAATATGTCGCTCATTTATTTGTCGATGGATTTAACTTTGCTAACATCGGCAGAAACGTCGAAGTCGCGAGGGCCGCTCGGAAAAGCCGATAAGAGAAATCGCCAGTCGCCCGGCCAGTGCGATCGGACAGTATCGAAAGTATCGCTCGGGCCATTCGCGCTCGACGAAACGAAGTCGCTTGCATCTTCGCGCTCCTACGCGACCCTGATACGTTGGCGAGGCGGATGACCCCGTCTGGCCCAATAAAACTTCCTGGGGCTACACGGATGGTCGCTCGTCAGAAGCGATTTAAGTAACGCGACGAGTCGAGAGAGAAGCGACGAAGAAAGGCAGAGACACGCATTGCCACGGCCGTCCAGAACAAGTAGGATCTTAAAAGACGCACGTGTACTCTCTTAGCCATTTGCTACAATCTTCTAACAAACAGATTTTCTTACAAAAAGTTTTTTAAATTTTATTGCAATTAAATCGCGACAAGTTTTCGAAAGATTTCACAGCGAGCGTTTTTGGAACGGCTGAACCGCGCGTATCGAGGTCTCAATTGTCTTTTCTTCGATATACACGTACAATTGTTTTTGCGTCACATTTGTTAATATCAGCTCAATCTTTTCTTCCATCCGTTCTATTCCCGTTGTCAAGATAGTCAGCTTACACAAATGTCTCAGTAGGAAGACTCGTCGCAAAGTCTCGATTTTCACAATGGATACGTTTTACCTACGACAATCGCGATTAATAGTGTTAATGTGATGTTACGATCGCAGGGGAATTTTGCAATTTATTCGTATACTTTCTTGACATTATTCCCCTTAAATACGTCGTGTTTCAGGAAAAGGAGGGTTAATGTAGAGAGGGAAGAGAGGGGGGCTCGTAAAGAAATCTCGTGCCACCCGTCGGCGCCTCGCCATGTTACTACAGAAGCACATAATTCCGAGAGAGGTGCGCGGGTGAGAAAGATAATATTTCGGAAGTTCTCTCGAGGGGCGAACTTGCTAGAGTCACGCTTACACATGTGGTTCGGCGGTGGAATATACGGCCCCCGAAGACAATGAGAAGTTGGGAGAAAAATAATTGCGCGAGCGGACGGGCGGGCGCGGGGCGCGTCGAGGCCGAAACAAAAGTTCGCAGGCATTTTTCTTTCTTTTCGGCGGAAACTGGGTGTAAGAGATAGGAAGCGCGCCGTTGAGTCGCGGAACCAAGTCCGCAATGCGTGCCGCATCGATTTTCCCGTTACCGGGCGGACGTTGGGAGGCATATCGATGACTCCGGCTGGTTCCGGTTAAACGCGAGACGCTCGCGAACGCGCATAACGCGCGGCGTCCCTCGGTCAATCTGCAATTTTTCGCTGAAAAATGCACGCGCGGCATGAAAAGAGCAACGAGATAGAAATGATATCTGGATTATAAGTGATTAACACGTGGCGGACTGTAAATAAATCATTTGATCTCGCGTTTTGCGATTTCACGGGTATTGGCATTTCCATTATTACCGAACCGATACACCGCGGGTGATATCCGAAAATAAAGTAAACTCATTACGCTCTTCTAATTTCGAATTGCACTTGGAAATAAATGCAGCCTCTAAAATTCAGTGTTACATTAAATGTTGATATCCTATTACAGCTCATTTCGTTTGATACTAATAGCGCTGTTTAAATCAGCCTCGTTTCGCTAATGGATATTTGTCTGAAATCGTATATCAGAAAACTTTTGACCTATCTAATCCTCATTAATTAGTGGGACAAGAATAGTTTGTATATACGGTTCTTCCTTCTTATTGTTCAATGTTTTATATACATATATATAATATATTTTTATAGATATATTTAGTTCTCATAAAATTATAAAATATACGAGTACGAATTGAAATTAAAGATACACACAATTTGGCTGTGATTAAGTAGCTCACAAATAACATTAATATTGAATCTATTTCCCTTACTACGATGTGTGCAATAAATGAAAAATTAGACAACGTTCCCCGAAGTATTTGCAATGTCTGAAACTGTCAATTCTGTTGTATAAAGAATCTTACTTAAATTTAGAATGAACGTTCAATTAATATTCTTCTCGACGGCTTCGATAATATTTCTTTACGTTGCAACTTCGACACCTTTACAGCAATGTCGGGCTAAAATTCGGAGCGGATCCAAAATCAACGCGATTTCACGCAAACCATTACGCGGTATTCATCATCGTCCAAATGCAACTCTAGTGCAATTATTGTCCGATTCGGGCGAAACCACTGGCAACTGTAATGGCGCCAGCTTCGGATCGCCTATGTTTCTCTCTCTCTCTCGCTCTCTCGCTCTTCCTTCCTAATGTTACTTCCTAATAATATGAATTATTGGATGAAACGCCCGCTTTATTACGCGGCGTGTATACACGCGAGCGAAATCACGTCGACCGCGACCGAGTGTCGTGATCGAATATCGTACCAGGCATCGCGTGGCCTCGCGCAAAAGTTGAGCCACAAATGAAAATGAAAGGAACTTAAGCTGAAGTCGTCCATTATCGAGCAGAACAGCAAAATAATTTTTAACAATAAATAAATTTTTTCTCTCAAGTTTTTCTACCTGTACAAGGTGCTTATTTATTATAGTTGTTATAATCGCGGTCTCCAGAAATCAATTTGAAGGTCATGTTTCCTTATCGAATACGTGGAAATGTTACTTCTTTTTAACTTTTTCCATACTTGATTTTCGATTAAATTAATAAAATTAAAAACTGATTATATTTAAGTGAAATTAAGCTGAGATTAAAGAATACAATTTCTTTACTGTTTCCATTCTTCTTCGAACTTTAGTTTGTCATTCTTTAAATTGCCAATTTCTTGAAATCTGCAGGTGCCCCGTGATTTCATTGACAAAAGATCGATGTCGGCCGAAGAATTTGTAGCGAACGGAGCATTCGGCGGGACACTTCCTGTAATGCGTAAAATAGAAGCGGACACGTACCGAATTCCCGACTCCGCGAAATGAGGTAAACGCGGCACGTTGCCCGCCCGAATTCGGAAAGATGAAACGAATTCGAATTTTGTTCATTCCACGTGGCCGGCCGAGTCGAGAATTGAATTCCAGGCGCGATCGGAATCCAATTCGAAGTCCGTGGTTGTCCGCGAATCCTCTCCCACATCCTCATCCTGATCTCCGAGCTCGGTGGGAAACTTCGCGCGTAGTCAATGCGATCGTTTCCTCTCCCGCGTCTTCACTTCCAGGCAATCCTTCTCTTGGCATTGATGGCTACAATCTTCATCTTTTTTTTTTTCAAGTACTGGAAACGCTCTCGTGATTTCTGGAGCTGTGGCACATCCGAACCCGCGGTTGCTCGCTTGTTTTCGTGTACGCCCTGTGTTGACCGAAGACGGCCAGAAGAGAGATTTGTCGCGCGGATCTGCAGAGTTTACGCAAAATGCGATTTTCACTTTTTATGAAAGAAAACTGAGAGTTTTACGGAGCGTTGCTCGCATCTCTCGACTCGTCCGCGTCGCGACGCTTACGCTCAATTTTGCGCGTCGCATATTTTACTGCGGACCCGTGAGCGCGCACTAGACTCCGCGATAACGACAGGTGATAGGCGCCGAGAGAAACTAATCATTAACTAGATCTGTGAATTAAATGTCGACGAGAATGCGCTCCGGCGATAGTGCGACGGACTGGAATTCGACGAGCCGTAGATCCTAATCGACGATTTTGCTAAGCGCAAGCGTAAGAGTTTAAGATGGGGAAAAAAAAAACGTGAACGCAGAAGAAGAAATCCGTAATCGCAGTGATATCGTTAGAATAGATAGGTATATTATTGTACATACTATGATATTACGATGTTTACTAAATAAAAATGTTGAAAGGAAGTGGAGTGGTGGCCTGCTCTTTTGGGCGGAGCTTGTAGAGCCGCATGTACATAACGTGTCCTAAAAAAATAAATGCTCCCTCTGATAAGTCTCCATCAATCTCTTCATTGACAAAACGATAGACGTTAATTCTGTTTTACGACAGACATGTAGACTTTTTCGCTTGTTTTTGTAATCTACAATGTTATAATTTGCAAGCTGCCTTATTAAAAATTTTGTGATAAGTCCTTTGCAGAAGACCAAGAAAACGAATACTTGGAGGATCTTTTAACAAAAGAAATTGGAAACTGTTTTCGTCAGATTTACTTTTATCACTTTCACATATATTTACGCATGATGATATTTAACATATTATTATTCTAAAGTGCAATGTACAATGTTCTCTTTCACTATTATAAATTGATAATTCGAGATTTATTCTATTTTTTTCCATGTAAATACCGCAACGAAGAAGCGGGAAAAGTTTGTTACAAAGGTGATGTCGTAACACCTTTAAAACGATCTGTTTGAGAGGTTTCCTTTGTTCCAATCTTCACCTTTGAGGACATCTTGACGCAGTCGTGGAAACGACCGGATTCTCCGAGAAATCCCTTTGCTTCTTCAGATCCGCGTCTTCTTTATCCCGACAGCTGGGAATCTTTTATCAAGAATGCTCCTTTTTCGCCAACGATAAGTAACTAAGGGGCTTGAAGGAACTCCGTCAAGCGGTTACCTCTGACACCATTTCGCCAGGCAACCGTATTCCAAAAACACAGGATAGCGAATTAAGGCCGGGGCAAGGTAAACGCGGACATCAAAATCCAGGTAAAGCTCCCACGCATTATTCACATGTTCGTTGGCGCCACAACGTTTTTTTTCCCCCCTTTAGCCCCTTTGCGCGCGTACGCTACGTAACAATCGAATGCGTGGAAAACCGGTTCTTTGTACAATTGGAAGCATTAACATCGTTCAGAATGCCCGCATTTACCAAAGGACTTCACAGCGTGCGATCCATCGATTCTCTTCGTTCTTCCGCGAGATAAAACAACCGTTTCACCATTAATTGAACGAGTGAGGGGACAAAAAAAGCAATAGAAGGTAAAAAGATCTCCTAAAAAAGGATCCTCTATAGAGAAATTTGACTGCTAAACGCGCACGCTTCAATATTTCGCAATAGACTCGTTGAACAGTTTGATTAAGCAAGAATATTGTTCTAGAGAAACGTGTGCCTCATAATAAATGCACAGAAAATTTAGCTTAATAATTTTTGAGACGTTAATTAATATCTATTATTAAAGACACTGAATACGGTATAATTACAAAGCTTTGTTTAAACAAGATTGATAATTCTTCGATATATTATTTCTCCGCTAATTTATTGGTATACAAAGGAGCAAACGGAGTAGCGAAGTATAAAGTTTCTCGGAAATATTGGTGTGCAATTAAATCGTAAAAATTCCCACGGTATTAAAAGGTACAAATGCATTTGTACCTTTCCACGATACCATGGTATCGTGGAAATGATATAATAAATCTTCGATTAAAATACATACATCCTCTTTTGACGCGAGAAGAACTGTAGATTTGATACGAAACACTCGTCAGCCGCTAATCGAGATCGTTTCGGGGGAAGTGTTCACAAACAGCATATTGAATGCGAAGTACGTTTCGCAATATAGTTAATTTTTGCCTTAAAAGGCAACTTATTACCTGCATTAAATTGACTTTTGTTCAAGAGGCTTGTCGTTAGTAATTTTTTCAAATAGCGGAATAAGTGGCAAAAATAAATTGACGTTCTCGATAAGAAGAAAAAACGCGGCATGAAGAACAAATAAATGTGCTGCAATCGAGCTTGCAATACTTTGCAGCAAAAAGTACACGTGAATTTTTCTCTTTTCAGCCCTTAGTGTTTGTCGGGAAATTTTACCCGACTAATTTAGTTTCTTCCTTCAAGTGATTACGTTACGGACAAAGCGCACTTTACGCACGACTGACACAATCGTTGCTATTTCCCAACCGTTTTCACCAGTGAGATCGGTATTGGACTGTAAGATTATGGAAATAGAATATTTAACTAGCACAGTCCGCCAACTTTTAATAACCGCGCACTGGCGTTGCTCCAAATTAAGGGTAACTGGCCACTGGTGACACATCTTCCTAAAAAGTTTCCGTCGCACTGAAAATTTCAGCGCTTGTTGCACTCCTCTTTGTCAAAAAAGAGAGAAAAGAATGCGAGCATCGAATACTGCAGCCGTATATTAAAATGTTATGGACACTGCCATAAAAAGTGACTATGTACCAAAGACGATTACGGAAAATTCGATAAAAGTATATCAAATTAATTTATTGTTTCTTATTTAACAAACACAAACAACGTTTATTTATACAACGGAGTTTATAAAAATAGCGTTTTTTTCTTCGTGGATTAAATTGTGAGATATTAAATTGTATAGATTGTATTGTTACGTCGACAATCGATATTGATAGCTTATAGAATATTAAAAGCACAAAATGATATTTCACAATATTACTGATCCTCTTGTTATACAATCTTATTTCTCCTGCCGTTCTATGTATCTTCTCAGTATTCATTACTTCAGTTTACCTGTCCGCCTCTCGTTGCTTTACATTTCGCAAACAGCCTCAATTTCTCTCCCAATTTGCGAGAGACATCCAAATCGGCTGCGATCAATCATTCCGCACTCATCCACTTGTAGACGCTCGACTCAACGAAACGTAACGCGATATCCCTTTGCAGTTAACGAGCGTCCGCTCGAAGCTCCGAGTGTGTCGAGTTTCAACGTTTCCAGCAGCCAAAGTGATAGACATTTCTTTACAGAGGAACACCTAAGAATCCAGCTCGCGAAATGCCACATCGTTTAGTGGATTTCGCGGCAAAGTGCTGTGTTTCAAGCACAAGCGAGAACACGACGATCCGCCGAATGCGTCACAAAGGCACGCGGCGAGCTACGGACGTGTGGATGCAACACGAAGTGCAACCGCGAAAATTATTACACAACCAGCCAACTATGACAGCAAAACAAAGCAAACATGGAGTGGCACGTGCCTTTAGGCAATCGCTGCACAGTGCACGACAAGACAGGAAACTAAGGTATTTAACGTGGCGTGCTATTAATTGCGTTAAAAATAGTCTTTACATAAACTGATTTATTTGTTAGAAAAACGCATCGCTACTCGTCAGAAGAAATTATGTCACAACTAATAATAAGATTCAACACACGAACATGAAATTACTCACACACTCTTATTAAAGTTTCGAAACGTGATCATACTTTTCACTTGTTTATCAAACACAAAGATACATCATTAGAAACAGATATTTATTATTAGAGATATTAATTGTTCGATGTTTTAATCCGCACTTGATAGATTATTCGCCTTATACAGGGTGTTATGTAATACCCGCGTCAACGCTTATTATGGGATAGAGTGGACTAGACTAAGTCGAAAAGTCCTGTACCACTTTGCAGGTTTTGCAATAGTTAACGAGTTATTAATTATTAAAAATCGCTGTCTTAGGCCGGCCCACTACCCAATTGAAACGTGCGGCGAGATCGATCGATCGTTACTAGGCGCGCAGAGAGTAACGATCGATCGATCTCGCCGCACGTTTGAATTGGGCAGTGGGCCGGCCTAAGACAGCGACTTTTAATAATTAATAACTCGTTAACT
>NW_011967215.1:101733-107776 GCF_000949405.1 Vollenhovia emeryi | reverse complement strand
TAGGCCGGCCCACTACCCAATTGAAACGTGCGGCGAGATCGATCGATCGTTACTAGGCGCGCAGAGAGTAACGATCGATCGATCTCGCCGCACGTTTGAATTGGGCAGTGGGCCGGCCTAAGACAGCGACTTTTAATAATTAATAACTCGTTAACTATTGCAAAACCTGCAAAGTGGTACAGGACTTTTCGACTTAGTCTAGTCCACTCTATCCCACAATAAGCGTTGATGCGGGTATTACATAACACCCTGTATAATAATGTTTTAATATTATTTTATTATTACTAACTTAATTATGACATGTTCCACCGTTTGGTTACTCGACTTATCGGCTCATTAGCTCGTCGTACCAATAATCTTATCCTCAGGCAGCTCGTCGAAATTCCACATAATTTATACAGCAGGGGAAAATTAATCGAGTTTATGAAGATCAATATTAGCTACAAGAACATAAATAAATCTGCTCGGCTGGCAAGCAAACGCAACTTGCCTTCAAACGTAATGTGTAATGAAATTATTTGCTTATAAAATATCTTACGGCATGTACAAATAATGACAAAAACAATAATTTATTGTAAAAGCATGGCCCTTCTAAAAACGCCATTAAATCTAAAGTATTTTACTGGCATAATTCCCTTTTCCGCTAGTGATTACTCTAACGAAAAAAAAAAATGTCTAAGCTTTCTCGGTTTTCTCGACTTTCCGACAAAGCGGATTCTAGCGCAGCGAGAGTCGATTTTCACGAGAGTGCAGAGACACCGTCGACAATTTGCGTTCCGCCGCGTGATTCCTCCATCTCGTCGTCCGCTTCCTCTCCTCTCAAAGTGACGCAGAAAAAACCTCAATTCCAGCGGTGATAGCAATGTCGGAGATGCGATGCTCGATCAGGACGATAATACGCACACGCTCGATCGTAATCCTTTTTATTCAGACGATTTTATCGCTTCGCGGCGCGGCCGGTGAAGAATGAGAAACGCCCGTTCCAGTTTCGCGGTTAACTACGAATATCAGTCCAGCGGCAAAAGCGCGCCAGCAGGAGGCCGCCGTTTCGCGTACATGCTTCGAATATCTCGCTATTTGCGCTTCGGACTTTACGACTCCCGTGCGAAACGGTCGGGGGCTAAGGACACAGGGGGGGCGGGGGGCAGGACAGAGATGAAAGGCGTCGGTGCGCGAACGGTGCACGAAGAGTTAAACAGAGAGGAGGATACCGACGTCACTGTAAAACGGCACGTTTGTACTGGAGATGTACGGCCGAGGGAGAAGGCGCGGCGTACAGGGTGGCGCGAGATAGAGGGAAGGTGGACGTGTGCGCGAGAATCGGTTGGGAAAGAGCGAAAGGGGTCGGAAAGGGAAGAGGCGAGCGGTGGGATGGGACGGGCAGCGTTTTATAGCCCGGTCTAGATGGTCCGGAACGTGGGGAGAGAAATAAAAAGGATAGGGAAACTATGTCGGGACTGTGCGCTCGTCGTAGACGCCTGTTGTGCAGATACGCTTTTTCCATTAAAGCCCGTTCCCGACACCCCCGGGCGAGCGCGCACGAGGACGAGGGGACACACACGACGCCCCGAGGTGTGTGCGACGGGGCGGACCGGTGCTCACGCACCGCGATAAGCCGTGATAGTTAACCGTCCGAGATTCCCGTTCCGTCGCCGGGGAGTCGCGCGATTTATCGCGGCGGAGGTGCAGTTCGCAAAGGAGCCGCGTATCCCCCAATTCGGCGGCATGGGCGGCAACCGGGGACGTCGTAGGGACGGGAAAATTCACCGCGATATGATCGCGCGCTGATTAGGCCGTTAGCGAGGAAACTTGAGCTCCCGAGACTTCCACTTCATTAACCTGAATGCGGAGCGGCGCCGCGTTTGCATAAGTTCTCTTATGAGACTGTTGAAATCATTTCACTTCTCTTTCGGTATCCTGTAAAATGTAATCCACCCGCCCCCGATCTCCAGCGCCGCTTAATTGCCTTAATTCGGCCTGATGAGGCCGTAAGACACACGTACGCGTTTTTCTCACGCCGCGGCGAGCGCGCGGGCATCGTAAACAAATTGAGAGCGGCATTATCTCACGTGGATATTTGTATAACGTAATTAAATAATATCGCATGTTCCAGCACAGTGCTGTCTTGGTGTTGCTTGCGAAGAGTATCGTGCTTCAGTTAAACATCGCGACACAGATCTAAGTGTAAGTCTTCGAACGTTAGAACGGTGCTTAAATATTTCCCTCGCGAGTCAATGATTTTGCGAGAACTCTCGTTACCATTCTCAATGGTAGCGCGCTATTAACATTTTAATTGTTACACCGCGCTACGTTATATCCATGCAAATTTTGTTTTAATATCCGTCTCTCGCGGTTATGGTGATATCATATTTAGCCACGACACGGCAATTACGCTATTGGATTAGAGTGGACAAAACTTGAAGCCGCGGATGCGACTAGAGACAACGATTTACAACGAGTACGGTGAATCTAAGCAGGACATAGAGAAGCAATATCGCGGAGAATAGTTTATAACCCGGCCGCACTAAACCGATATAGCCTTCTCGTATACACCGCCGGTACCTGCTTCATAGATGAACGTTTACGTGTCCCTATATCTCATTCTCTACGCTTGCGGAATTACTGATGGGCTATAAATAAATAATGCTGTATAAGTGATATGATGGAGATAAATGGACAGGGATAAAATCGACTCACGAGAGCTGCGATGAAAGTAGATCGATTCAAGTCGTAAAACGGCGCATCTGATTCAGATTGAACGTCTAGATTGGAAACTTGACAGCCAGCCATCACTGCCAACTATTATATCACAGTATTATCATTATTTAAACCCGGCCTTCTCCTATTGATTATCGTTTAAACATTCTTTCATTGATGCAACGACAATTACGTTTATTTATTTTAATTTCTACACAAGAAGTTCCAACATTTCATTTGGCTACGCGGAACTTGGCTCAGCCAAGCCTGAACGAGTCACAATGCAACGACAATTACGTTTATTTATTTCAATTTCATAATATATGGCGCACAGCTTGCAATAGATTTCAGTCAACGATGTGATTTCATTGAGGAAAAGACCAGCTTGAGAACAGTTGGTGAACATGAACTGGCTTATCGGCGCCTTTTGCTGCTAATGTACACACTTGGGGAAACAGTTTTATTCTACTTACACCCTGTTTAAAGTATAATTAAACGATCTCAAATTGCAGATGTAATTCAGTTACACAAGAAGTTGGATAATTTCATTTGGTTACGCGGAACTTGGCTCAGCCAAGTCTGAGCGAGTCACAATAAAGTGTCTATTTGTGGTGTCTCATGTAGAGAGCCGCCAGCGGCCCCCGAACAAAAGATTATTAGATCCTGACGATTTCGCTCGCGGGGCCGGTTACGAGAAAGCTTACGGGTCCTTAGGCGATCCGGCGAAAACAAAGTTTCGCCGTGAACTTCGAAGGGAAGCAGATATCATCTCCTGTACGTCACGCCGTGAGAGCCCCGGGAACGTCGGAGATAATTAGAATTCCCGGGCGTAGCGATCACTTTTGGGGCGATGATTTACCGAGAGATAACGGAGCGATATTGTTTCAGCAATAAGCGATTCGTCACCGGTAACGGCTACGAATACGTACTTCGTCATCGATTGTGAGACATTACACCCGGTCTCTCAAATTAGAGCGTTACGGACGGGATGTTCATCCGTAATGTACGGCACTCGAACGTCTTGATCAGCTTTCGGTTACGCGCGCGCGCGCCCGTACATGTATGCACATGCATGCGAATATGTACGCGCGCTGTAATAGTTTACCACGTAATTGCAGATGGGAGCAATTTGCCCGGTTATTGTGCCATTGATATTTCCGAGTCTGAGAGATAAAGAGTTGTACGATGCATCACGATGCCGGATGAGTTTCGCCCTTTACGTATACCGGATACGCAACATAGTAAGCGCGTCTAGCGCATTATTGCAGCTCGTAAGAGGGAATAAAGGGGAAATTCAGTAAATCTCTCTCCATTTAAAACTGGAAATACATTCATTATGATACATAAATTAATTGTGGCATATTTCCTGCCGCTAGATACTAATGTCGATCCTGTCCTACATTAAATTCTCAAATTTGTAGATGTACGCACGGAAAGAAAAATGTAGCTGCCGTAGCTCAAAACTGCACGTGGCAACTAAATTGCAGTTATAAAATATGGACAGCTAATGTTCAGTTGCAATAGTTAAATATTTTACTACTATGCCTATTGTATTAGGTGCGACAGCAAACCGTTTGTCGTGGTTTAGAAATTTATATGTAGCTTTTTAAAACAACCTACACTGGCCAATGTTTTTGTTTAAAAAAATAAACGACGTCTCGGCCCCAGATTTGGACTCTTTTCAAGTAATCTGTTCACACAATTGTTAATGGTCACATATCGTTCGTTTGGCCAATATCGTTATGTTAGTAAGATATTAGTCAAAAAATGATTGCACTCTTTGGCTGAAGAGTGCAAAGTCAACTGACAGTCGTCATCTGATATCTCGTCCAAAACACATCTTTCGATACTTTTACTTGCGTTTGACAATTAACAATGCAACTTCAATTGACTTTGCACTCTTCAACCCAAGAGTGCAATTATTGTTTGCACTCCAAACCTGGGGCTGAAACGTCGTTTTTTTAAAATAAAAACATAGGCCAGTGTAGGTCGTTTTAAAAAACTACATATCGTTGGTTTTAAACTGGCGATATTAAATCTATTATATTTGTGAGCTAAAAATTTATAGTCATGGGAGCAAAATATTTTTAGCAAAACCATGATTAGCTGCGCTAGGGAAAATTCTGGCGACCGCGTGACTTCGTGTACGTGAAAAGAAAATCGGAAGGCAGGTGCAATCGCTTTTGCTTGGGGCATCCTCGAAGCTGTCAAGAATTCCTTTGTCCTAACGCGGTTGCAAGACGTAAACCTTGCTCTATGTATTGTACGCTCTATTTATACTCCGAGTTTCTCGATAACTTCCGGCATGTCGCTGCGCTGGCTGGTGACGACGTGCTGCGGGATTCCTCCCGATGACGCGCGCCTGACGATGGTTGCGTCTTCAAGTCTCGAAGTACACGCCAGAACTTTGTTTCGACGGGTCGACCGAGGAGGAGCCATAACGTCGCGTGTAAGCGAGCCACGGCAGTGAGCGGGGGTCGTCAGGATCTAATAACCTTTTGTCGGGTGGCCGGATGGAAACTCGCGCAGTTACACGACGTCGACGTCGTGCCGTGTTACCATGTAAATGGACGTCTGAATGTCCTTGGCAGGGATAAACGAGTCTCTAGTCCGACTATATACGTAGTCGACGACAAGTTCGGTGCCATCGATCCAGCCGGCGAAAGCAGGTCGGATACTTTCTTTGAACGTCGCCTGGGTAACCGGTGGTTATCTCTCAAATTCGAAGACAACCTAACGATTGATATACCTGACCTTTCCGCCAAGTGAACTTTTTCACTCTTATCCGCTTCTACTCGCGACCGGGCGGCGTTAGCGCCTCGTTTGTCTTTCATGGGATGGACATCGGCGATGATCGCAGATGTGGAACATAGATTCCGGCTTTCGCAACCATAATCTGCTCCAATTACTTAACATTTCAAACAATTTCGTGACTTTGTTCACACTGAAAAGATTATTAAAGTGTTTATACAAGAAAATGAAAAAAAAGACTTGAAATTTTTACATTAAAAAGTTTCTCTAAAAAGTTTTTGAGAAGAAGAAATTGAAACGGAAAGATCGACTAATTGCTTTGAAGGAAGGTGATTATTATATAGACAATAATTAGCAGCGGGTGTTCCACAAAACTAACTATACAGGGTGTTATGTAATACCCGCATCAACGCTTATTGTGGGATAGAGTGGATTAGACTAAGTCGAAAAGTCCTCTACCATTTTGCAATTTTCGCAAAAGTCAGCGAGTTATTAATTATTAAAAATCGCTGTCTTAGGCCGGCCCACTGCCCAATTGAAACGTGCGGCGAGATCGATCGATCGTTACTAGGCGCGCAGAGAGTAACGATCGATC